>NC_057725.1:67505995-67507547 GCF_004010195.1 Chiloscyllium plagiosum
GTTATAGGTTCCGATAGAGCAATTCACACTTGTCTAACAGTTACAGATTCCGATCGGTTTCTTTATTAATCCCGAGTTTCGATGGGGCAATTGATACTGGCTGGTATTTACAGGCTCCAAGATTTAATTAACACTATGCATATCCCTTACAAGCTCCAGCTAGGTAGTCATGCAGTCGCCAGCAGCAGCTCGCTTGGCTGTTGTTAACCATTTCAGGGCTAGAAGTATCACCCTCCCTAGCCCTACATTAAACACCCCAGTGAAATCTCCCCAATAAGTGTCATCCACAAACATACTAGCTCTGCCTTGTACATTCTCATCCAAATCATTGATATAGATAACAAACAGCAATGGGCCCAGCATCAACCCCTGAGGCACACCACGAGCCACAGGCCGCCAGTCCGACAAGCATCCTTCCACTATTATCCTCTGCTTCCTACCATCAAACCACTGTGCATCCAATTTGCCAGCTCCCCGGAATCAATCAATCAACTACCATGTGGAACATTATCAAAGGCCTCACTGAAATCCATGTGGACTACGACTACTGCCCTGCCTTCATCAACCTTCTTGGTCACTTCATCAAAGAACTGGAACAAATTTGTGAGGTATGATCTCCCATGCAAAGGCCATGCTGACTACTCCAAATCAAACCCAGTCTTTTCAAATGCATGGATATCTTATCCGTCAGAATCTCCTCAAGTAACTTACCTACCACAGATGTTAAACTTAGAGTCTTAGAGATGTACAGCATGGAAACAGACCCTTCAGTCCAACCTGTCCATGCCGACCAGATATCCCAACCCAATCTAGTCCCACCTGCCAGCACCCGGCCCATATCCCTCCAAACCCTTCCTATTCATATTCCCATCCAAATGCCTCTTAAAAGTTGCATTTGTACCAGCCTCCACCACATCCTCTGGCAGCTCATTCCATACACGTACCACCCTCTGCGTGAAAAGGTTGCCCCAAAGATCTCTTTTATATCTTTCCCCTCTCACCCTAAACCTATGCCCTCTAGTTCTGAACTCCCCAATCCGAGGGAAAAGACTTTGTCTATTTATCCTATCCATGTCCTTCATAATTTTGTAAACCTCTATGAGGTCACCCCTCAGTCTCTGACGCTCCAGGGAAAACAGCCTCAGCCTGTTCAGCCTCTCCCTGTAGCTCAAATCCTCCAACCTTGGCAACATTCTTGTAAATCTTTTCTGAACCCTTTCAAGTTTCACAACATCTTTCCAATAGGAAGGAGACCAGAATTGCATGCAATATACCAACAGTGGCCTAACTAATGTCCTGTACAGCTGCAACATGACCTCCCACCTCCTGTACTCAATCCTCTGACCATTAAAAGAAAGCATACCCAAAGCCTTCTCACTATCCTAACTACCCGCGACTCCACTTTCAAGGAGCTATGAACCTGCACTTCAAGGTCTCTTTATTCAGCAACACTCCCTAGGACCTTACCATTAAGTGTATAAGTCCTGCTAAGATTTGCTTTCCCAAAATGCAGCACCTCGCATTTATCTGAATTAAACTCCATCTGCCACTT
>NC_057725.1:67507600-67508857 GCF_004010195.1 Chiloscyllium plagiosum
GATCTAACCTTGCTAATCAGTCTCCCATGGGGAACCTTGTCGAACGCCTTACTGAAGTCCATATAGATCACATCTATTGCTCTGCCCTCATCAATCTTCTTTGTTACTTCTTCAAAAAACTCAATCAAGTTTGTGAGACATGATTTCCCATGCACAAAGCTATGTTGACTATCTCTAATCAGCCCTTGCCTTTTGAAATACATGTACGTCCTGTCCCTCAGGATTCCCTCCAACAACTTGCCCACCACTGAGGTCAGGCTCACCGGTCTATAGTTCCATGGCTTGTCTTTACCGCCCTTCTTAAACAGTGGCACCACATTTGCCAGCCTCCAGTCTTTCAGCACATCACCTGTGACTATCGATGATACAAATATCTCAGCAAGAGGCCCAGCAATCACTTCTCTAGCTTCCCACAGAGTTCTCGGGTACACCTGATCAGGTCCTCGGGGATTTATCCACCTTTAATCGTTTTAAGACATCCAGCACTTCCTTCTCTGAAATCTGGACATTTTGCAAGATGTCACCATCTATTTCCCAACAGTCTGTATCTTCCATATCCTTTTCCACAGTAAATACTGGTGCAAAATATTCATTTAGCATCTCCCCATTTTCTGTGGCTCCACACAAAGGCCGCCTTGCTGATCTTTGAGGGATCCTATTCTCTCCCTAGTTACCCTTTTGTCCTTAATATATTTGTAAAAACCCTTACTGGTCTATAGTTCCCAGGTTATTCTTTGCATATCCTTCCTGAATAAGGGCATAACATTTGCTACCCTCCAGTCTTCTGGGACCTCATTAGTGGCTAACAATGACGCAGATATATTATCCAGGGCCCCTGCAATTTCTTCTCAAACATCTTGCAATGTTCTTGGATATATCTGGTCAGGGCCAGAAGATTTATCCACTTTCATACGCTCTAATATGTCCAACATCTCCTCTACTATGGACTGTCCCCAAGATATCACCACTGACTTCCCCAATTTCCCAAGTCTTCATGTCTTTCTCCACAGTAAACACAGAGGGAAAATATTCATTAAGGATCTCACCCATCTCCTGTGGTTCCACACATGCATGTCCACTTCGGTCCTTGAGGGGTCCTATTCTCTCTCTGGTTATTCTTTTTCTTTTAATGTACTTAAATAACCTGGATTAGTGGTGCTGGAAGAGCACAGCAGTTCAGGCAGCATCCAAGGAGCTTCAAAATCGACGTTTCAGGCAAAAGCCCTTCATCAGGAATAAAGGCAGTGAGCCTGGAGC
>NC_057725.1:67509452-67517773 GCF_004010195.1 Chiloscyllium plagiosum
TGTAGACGAGATGCGTTGGAGGGCATCTTTAACCACGTGGGAAGGGAAATTGTGGTCTCTAAAGAAGGAGGCCATCTGGTGTATTCTGTGGTGGAACTGGTCCTCCTGGGAGCAGATCCAGCGGAGACGGAGGAATTGGGAATACGGGATGGCATTTTTACAAGAGGTAGGGTGGGAAGAGGTATAATCCAGTCATTGTTTTTACCTACTTAAATAACCTGTTTGGTTCTAATCTTCTCAGCCAAGGCTATCTCATGCTCCCTTTTTGTCTTCCTGATTTCTTTCTTCAGTAAATTCCTGTATCCCCTATATACATCCAGGTATTCCCTGGATCTCAGCTGCCTGTACCTGAGCCATGCCTCCCTTTTTCTGGTCAGAGCTTCAGTTTCTCTTGTTATCCATGGTTCCCCTATGGCCCTCTACCCTCACGTGAACATTTAGACTTTGAATTCTAGCTATCTCACTTTTAAAGGCCACCCTCTTGCTGAAGGTCCCTGTGCTTGCAAACAAACTACTCCAATCAACCCCTGTCTAATTCCACCAAAATTTGCCTTGCCCCAGTGTAGAAATTGATCCTGTGGTTGGGCCAAATAGTCTGGTTCTATGATGTGGAGGTGCTGGTGTTGGACTGGGGTGGACAAATATACGATATATGTGATATATTTAACAAACCTAGATTGTTGTTAGGTCTTTCACCCTTTAGAATGGGTTGCAGGTTTCAGTTTATTAATATGTAAATCCGAGAACTTCTTTTGAGTCACATTCTAGAGATAACAAAGTTTGTTAAATGTATCGCATCAGTTGTATGACACTATGTTGTTTTGCTCTAAATTCTGTGTCCTATGATCCTGCCCCACTAGCTACCTGACAAAGGAGCAGGGCTCCGAAAACTAGTACTTCCAAATAAACCTATTAGACTATAATCCGGTGCTGTGTAATTTTTAATTTAGGCAATACTGCCTAGAACCAGGCTATGTAATAGGTCTGTAAATTAATGGACTGAGAAAATCTGTGTGTATTCCCTCTCCAGACCACAAGCAGGTGCAATACTTTTTGAAGACATCACAGTGACTTAATTAATTCACAGTATTGCCCCCATTTTGTAAGTTGGAAAACTAACAAATATTACACTGCAAGAGTCTTTGATTAGATTGAAAGACCTGGTGACTAATAGAAAAGCAGTTGGTGTATTCTATCTGCTGGTTTTAAAGTACTTTAAAGACAATTGTGATTCCATTAAAGAAATGTCAGGACCCCTCTTCACACCTTCTCGTTCCAAATTTCTGTCCTCAGATCTCCCATCACCAGAAATCTGAAAGCCCCTCTGTCAGGCCATGTGCAAGTTGGCCCCTTTAAATTAACATGAATGCTTAGTGTAAAAACAAAAGGAGGCCCATAGACTTAAACAAATTAGCTCAAGCCTTTAAAAATTCTTGCATCCCCTGGTATTTCTAATCACTGCTAATACATTTCTAAATCTCATTGTAAGTGTTTCTAGTTCCGGGAATATTGCTTCAAAGTTTCTCACTTCCTTTCTATTGGATCTTCTTCAAACGATATCAGATAGTCAGACAACAATCAGCCCTCCTCACTCTATCCCAAACTAATGCTTGCAGACTTTGGTAACCTCACAAAACACAGCTAGGTGCCAGATCCCATCTCATAACAGCCTGAATTTGCCTCCTTTCTATGCTTCCAGACCATTGATACATCCTCAGTAACAGTTGATCAATGTCCCGGATAATATCATAAAATTTCTACAATGTGGAAGCAGGCTATTCACCCCATCGAAACCCTATTCCTGTAACCCTGCATTTGCAGTGGCTAATCTACCCAGCCCAGGCATCCTTGGACACTATGGACAATTTAGCATCACCAGTCCCCAACCTGCACAGTGGGAAGAGACCGGAGCACTCAGAAGAAACCCATGCAAATACAAGGAGAATGTGCAAACTCCAGACAGTCGACCAAGGGTGGAATTGAATCCGAGCTCCTGTCTGTGAGACAGTGTGCTAACCACTGTGCCACCCATGACTTTCTCCAATAATATTTTTCTCATAAAACTTCCATCTTACCTTGAATAATACCACAGGAGTCGACCTTATGCTTCTTGTAATCATATCTTCCATTACATTGCGACATGACTAGACAGCTTTTTGTAGGACATTATAAATTTACTTACAAACTTGTGTGCTACATCTGACAAAATCAGAGCAGGGAAGAGCATTGAGAGCAGTCTACAGAAAAAAAGGAACAGCAGCCAAGTAAAACAGAATGTCCTCTAAGAGTCCAATTACAGACTACTCAATACCCTCGATAAACGAGAAAATATATGAACCTTGAAGGGTTAAACATCTCAAGGCAAAACAGCCATAGATTGTTCACAAACTATGCTGGGCTCGAATCAGACATACGACTCTCCTGGACAGAGGTTCACTGAACCTATCTCACATAACTGCATCACTGTATATGACCCCCCCACAATTAGATTATCCCTTGCATAGACCAAAAAAAATTAAATCAACAACGGAATAGAGGTGATCAAGACCAATCTTGACGATACTGACTGTGTTTATTCCTAAACAATACCTATGTATATGTATAATATCTTAGAGTTAGAAACAAACCTAGTTCTGGCTTTAAGGAAGTGAGTGAATCAGGATTCATCTGAATGTCTACAGCCTGTTCCACAGGTCCATAATTTTCAGGAAAAAGAACTGCTTCAATGACAAAACAGCAATTTCCATTTATATCATGCGGATTAAAATTGTTTTTGTCACACTGTCTCTAAGAGAATGTTTAAAAGAGAATGGTTGAATGTTATGATATTTTTGGCTGAGTCCAGATTGCATAGAGTTTGTTGGAGGATTTTTCACCATGCAGCTGAGTAAGTTCTTTTGCCAAACTCACAACATGAACCATCTAACCCACTTCTATCACATCCCTCACATCCAATTGAAGCTTTCTATGCTCCAATCCCAGAAACAACTTGTCAAGCAATAGATATCAACTGAATTTGCTATTGCGCCATCTTTAAAAGCATCCTCTGCACCTGGATGAGCACTGGCATTCTAAAGATATCCTGCCCACTCAAAAACATTTCTGGAAGGTTTCTTTAAAGGGGAAAGTAGCGCCACGATTCTTCACCAGAGAACTGGAGGTCCTGGCTTAGTGAATGATGCAAATGAAAGTCATCCAAGTGGATCCTGGCAGCCTGTTCCAAGGATGCCACCAAGGCTGTCCCACATGTTTGGTCTGGTGGAATGGCTAACATCACCATCAAAGATCAATGACCTTCTCCACTATGCTGGGGTAAGTGCCACTCTCTTCTCTCTGCCACCTCACACTCACTCTGACTGTGCTGTTATATCTACCTCCCACCAAACCTCCAAGGTGGATGAATGAATGCAAGTGGGTGGTCACAGTTTGAATGCCTGAGCTTAGGTCATAAGCATCTCACAAAACAATGAAAAAAAACCTCACAGAATGTGGTGTGTCATTGCTTATCCAACAAAGTGAAACGCTACAATTATCCTGCAGCTTCCCAGTTGGTATATATGGCTCAGGCAATAGTAAAAACAGTTATTCATGGTGTACATTACCTTTATTCTAAATAGCTTATCAATAACTCTAAACCTACACAATCCCTAATTCTAAGCCACTACATACCTGATCATCCGAAGTCAGGTACTCATTGAGACTAAATCAATCCTACCCTTCTTCCTCCAAAGGCCACCCTTTTGTTTATTTGGTTATATTGGACTATGCCAACAGAATTTAAGGTTGCTAAAGACATATCTATGCCTTTGTTCTGGGCCATTGAGATATGTTGATTAGAGAGCACACTCAAATCTTTATCTTATTTTGTATCTGAAATTGGTTTCCTTAGAATGCATTCACTTATATCTAGATCAGCTTCTTTCTCTATGCCTTTGTTCTGGGCCATTGAGATATGTTGATTAGAGAGCACACTCAAATCTTTATCTTATTTTGTATCTGAAATTGGTTTCCTTAGAATATTATATCTAGATCAGCTTCTTTCCATCATACGTTGTTCACCTGGATAGTGGGAAATTTTCCCAAGTCATTCCCATTTTCATATCTCTTGGTTGATTCATCAGGACCACTCTCAGCTTCTTTAGTCTCTCCAGGAACTCTGGAACCTTAGATGGCTCTTCATCACACTTTACTTACTTCAAGACACACTGCTCCCTCACCACACTGAAGATCTCTGTTTCTCCAGTGACCAATTCACTGCCTCCGGTACTCACATCTTTTCCAATCAAATTGTCTCTTTCCTACATTCGGTGCTCTTCTAATCACACATTCCTGGAATTTTGTAATTTTTGATTCAATCAGAAGTTCCTTCTCTCTCACTCTTTCTGCTCCTCCAATCATACACTTACTACTCCCAGGTTCACTGGTGCTCCAACCATTGGCTCCCTGTCTCCTACTTTCTTTTTTGCTCCAATCACAGATTTGTTCAGAATTACAGACCTATTAGAAAGAGACCATTTGGCCCATTGTGTCTGCACAGATTGTGCAACATTTAGAGTCATTCACTTGTGTTTCCCCATTCTTTTTATTCTGTCAAATAATCAGCCAATTCCCTCTGAATGCCTCCGTTGACACTGCCTCCACCATACAGACAGACTACGCATTCTGACCTAAATTACTCATTGGGTGAAAGAGTTTCTCATCACATTTTCTTGGTTTGCAATTACTTTAAATCTAGGCCATCTAGTTTTCAATCTGTTTACAAGCAAGAGAATAGATGTTCTCGGCTATCCAGACTGTAGCCAGCTGTAGAACAATGTCAGCCAGGTGGCTCTCATAGATTATGAGTTCTCTGATTGGGGCCATTAACCTGGTCCAGTCAGGGAGCCATGGTTGACAGATAGAAACAAACAGCTCTCCCCTTCACTGTTTTTGATCACACAGCACTGCCCTTTGATGTGAAGGGCACTGCTTGTCACTGGCTACTTGGGTGTTTCCTTTCTACATGGTGGTGGAAATTTGAATTAAGATTCGTGCAACTTGTGTCTCTCACTGTGTCTCACACCTGCACACACACACCATGGGTGCTGGGGAAAAAATAAGCACTACCGCAGTTAGGCGGTAGTGTGGGGGTTAAGAAAAAAAGAAACAAACAGCTCTCCCCTTCACTGTTTGATCACACAGTATTGCCCTTTGATGTGAAGGGCACTGCTTGCACTGGCCACTTGGGTGCTTCTTTGCTTCCTGATGGTGGAAATTGAATAAGTATTGGTGCACCTTGTGTCTTTCACTGTGTCTCACACCTGCACAACATGGGTGCTGGAGAAAAAAATAAGCATTACTGCAGTTAGGGGGTAGTGTGGGGGTAAGAAGAAAAAGAAAAGAAATAAATAATAAACAGGAGTGTCAGAGGGAAAAAAAAGAAACAAACAGCCCTGCCACAAATCCACTCAAACTTTGGATCTGATACGTGGACAACCTTTTCGTAATAATTTAGAGAAAAGGGATTGAGAACACACATTGGATTATCAACACCATGCTCATAAGGATAAAATTTACAAGAGAGGAAACTAACAACCAGCTCCTATTCCTGGATGTGATAGTAGGAAAAAAAAACACAGAATGGTAAATGCAGGACAAAAATATACAGAAAATATACACACGGACCAGATCCTGAAATGCAACATCAACCACCCGAACACATAAAAGAGAAGCTGTGTTAGGACTCTGTTCAAAAGGGCCTCAACGCACTGTAGCACTCCTGACCTGCGAAGAGGAGAAGACGATCATCTCTACAGATTCTTCACTAGAATAGATATCCCTGCAACTTCATCCACAGATGCCTAGCAGACAAACAACGAGGACATGCCATGACCCAACATACTAATCACACTACTTTATATCCCTCTCCCCTCCACCCCCTATATAAAAAAGATCTCAGGACTAACAGCCAGACCTCTCTGACCGCTTGGATTCATGATAGCCCATAATCCGACAGCCACGGACAACAACTCACCAGGACAAAAGACCTTATACCTGTCATGTACAAGACTAATGTAATTTACAAAGTTCCACACAAAGATTGCACAAAACACTACATAGGACAAACAGGCAGACAACTAGCAATCCTCATCCACGAACACCAACTAGCAACCAAGTAGCCATACACACAGATGATAAGGACCACAAATTCAACTAGGTAAACTCAGAAATCATAGGACAAGCTAAACAGAGGACAGACAGAGAATTTTAGAAGCATGGCACTCATCCACAGACTCCATCAACAAACACATAGACCTGGATCCAATATACCAGCCATTACAATGAACAACAGGAACCGGCAACTGAAAGCAGCAGGAATGGAACCAAGTACAGCAGAGCTTCAAAGGAGGCTCCAAAGCACTGAAGATGTCATCTAGACAGGGGACAAAATGTCTGCAAATCAACTTCCCAGCTTGGCGAACATACCTGCAACTATGGCAACCAGCACCTGAGCTACAAATCTTTATACAAACCTTGAATAAACAGAAGTGTCAGATTCTTCTCGCTGTAGGAGCTAGCTCTGCTGACTGAGTCAGTATCATGTGCTAGTGAGAGGATACCAGACTTTGTGGAGTTATTTCAGTGGTGATTACAGAAAAAACATGCCCCTAAAGAGATTTGGTTGCAACAGTTAAGTTTGGATCGGGGTGTGCAAGCAGAAGGCTGGAAGAACACAGCAAGCCAGGTAGCATCAGGAGGTGGAGAAGTCGACATTTTTGGTATAACCCTTCTTCTGGAATGGTGGTGGGGGTGGGGGGATATGCAGATAAAGGGTGGGGAGTGTGTGAAGGGCTGAATGGTGAGGTAGTGATAGGTGAACACAGGTGGTGGGTACAACCTAGTTGGTCGATGAGAAAGATGAATCCGATTGGTACCTGGAAGGAAGGGTTGCTAAATGGAATGAAAGGGAGGAGGCAGGACTGAAAATGGAGTTAGGGGATGGGTGGGAAGGTTATTTGAGATTGGAGAAGTCAATGTTGAGTCCTTCAGGCTATAGAATGCCCAGGCAGAAGATTAGGAATTGTTTCTCCAATGGAGGATACCGAGGATGGATATGTCGGAGAGAGAGTGGAAAGGGGAATTGAAATGGCCGGTGACTGGGAGGTCAAGCTGGCCCTTATTGGCCTGGCTGAGATGCTCAGCAAAACATTCCCTAAGTTTATGTATGGTCTCACTGACATAGGCAAGAGCACATTTGAATTAGAGTAAGCATTTCTGGCATCATGCCTTTATTTGGGAACCTCGACTCATTCAATCCTGCCATCGAAAACTGGGCCCAGTCTGTGAAAAGAATGTGTTATTTTTTCTGGGCAAATTACACTAGGGCAGAGGTAAAGCAATGAGCAATTCTCCTTCAGTATGTGGACCTGCAGCTTTTTTGGTTATTAGGAATCTAACATTTTCTGATGAAACAGGTACTAAAACTTTACAAATGTTGGCAGATTTAGCTAAGGTGTATTGTAACCCCAAGCCTCCCCGAATTCTGAAATGCTGTCAGTTTTACTGACTAGCTTGAGAATGAGAGAAATCTGTATCGGGATTTTTGACAAGGTTAAGATGACTGGCAGAGGCATGTGACCTTGGTTTAACCATAAGTGAGATGCTGAGAGACTGTTTGATATGTGGGATTAATGATGTGACCATGCAAAAGCGCCAAGTAGCTAAGGTCCATTTAAACCTCAAACAGGCACGACAACTGGCTTTGTCGATGGAATATTTGACAAGTGGAGCTTATGAGTTACAGGATATGCCGGTGGAAGTGGACACCCTTGCCAGGTCAACTCAGCTTGGGGAATACCACTTAAGTGAGGAAAAGTCCTGCACAGATGGACCCTACGTCAGTCCACAGTAAAATCCGAAACAAAGCCAAGCCTTGGCCAAACCGTTAAAACTTTCTTGAGATTATGGGCTGTGAGCGATTGTAGTTACTGTCATTGTACAGACTTGAGAATGTTGTGGCCTTATTCAAAAAGGGCTGCAAAGAAAAACAAAACCTGGGAATCATAGACGAGTAAGCTGAACATCTGTGCTAGGTAAGTTACTTGAGAAGATTCAGATAAGATAATAGACAATAGGTGCAGGAGTAGGCCATTCTGCCCTTCGAGCCTGCACCGCCATTCAATATGATCATGGCTGATCATTCCTAATCAGTATCCTCTTCCTGCCTTATCTCCATAACCCTTGATTCCACTATCTTTGAGAGCTCTATCCAACTCTTTCTTAAATGAATCCAGAGAGTGGGCCTCCACTGCCCTCTGGGACGCAGAGCATCCCACACAGCC
>NC_057725.1:67517887-67532919 GCF_004010195.1 Chiloscyllium plagiosum
AGCACCTCTTTGCTTCTTTCCTCAATTCCTCTTGTTATGAAGGCCAGCATGTTATTAGCCTTCTTCACTACCTGCTGTACATGCATGCTTGCTTTCATTGACTGGTGTACAAGAACACCCAGATCTCTCTGTATTGCCCCTTTACCTAAATTGATTCCCTTGAGGTAGTAATCTGCCTTCCTGTTCTTGCCACCAAAATGGATAACTATACATTTATCCACATTTTATCCACATTAAACTGCATCTGCCCACTCACCTAACTTGTCCAGGTCACCCTGTAATCTCCTAACATCCTCATCACATTTCACCCTGCCACCCAGCTTTGTATCATCAGCAAATTTGCTAATGTTATTGCTGATACCATCTTCTATATCATTAACATATATTGCAAAAACCTGCGGTCCCAGCACTGATCCCTGCGGTACCCCACAGGTCACTGCCTGCCATTCCGAAATGGAGCCGTTTATCACTACTCTACATATACTTGCATTTGGAAAATTAGGTATTGATTAGGAGTGGTCAGCATGGCTTTGTGCTGGGAGATCATGCCTCATAAATTGCATACAGCACTGGTCACCACACAACCAGAAGGATATGGATGCTTTGGAAAGGGTGCAGAAAAGATTTACTAAGATGAAGTCTGGTATGGGGGATTTTAGCTTTGAAGAAAGGTTGGACAGACTGGATTTGTTTTCATTGGAATGCAGGAGGTTGAGGGGTGACCTAATAGAAGTTTATATGATTATAAATGGATAGAGTGGAAACTGTGAGCCTTTTTCCCAGGGTGGACAGGTCAATTACTAGTGGATTCAGGTTCAAGATGTGAGGGGGGGAAGTTTAAAAGAGCTGTGCAAGGCAGGTTTTTCATACAAAGGGTAGGGAGTGCCTGAAATGTGTTGCAGAGGAGGTGGAGGAAGAAGACACAATAGCAGCTGCATTCAAGGAGCACCTGGATGAATACAGGAAGTGAATAAAGGGATATGGATCCTGTAAGTGAAGACATTTTCAGTATGGAAGGGCAAAATGTGTCAGTGCAGGCTTGGATGGCCTAAGGGTTAGGTCCTGTGCTTTGTTCTTTGTTATAAGTGATACTTTAAAATTTAATTTTCTGAATATTATATGAAAGAATGGTGAGACACAAATGTGAGTATGTAATTTCCCACACAGTAAGAAGAAGGAAACTATAGGGACCATGTTTCTTTAAATAGTTCTTTCTCAATAAGGGTTTCACCTGCTGCATGGTGCATAAGTAAAGGTTGTGATTTATTTTGCTGAGTAATTAATAAAAATACAGTTCTGATATGATCCTAAACTGGGCAAGCTATGACTGGAGCAGCAAAGACAGTAGGAAGTGTTTATTAAAATGGCTCATTGTTAATTCTAACCTCTGGATTATTACAGTATTAAAACTGAAAATACTTTTTTGTTTTTTTTTCAGAGTGCTTTGTGAATGGAAAGTATCTAAAGGTAATAACAGCATGCAAACTATTGAACTTACAACCTCATGAAAACATCCATTTCACAGTAATCTAGTCTTTCTCTTTTCACAGATTGGTGAAAGTATTCAGCTGGAAGTTTATAACTGTACAAAGGTCATTGGGACTTGTGTCTACAAAGACCATCAATGCCTACTGACAAAAACAACTCTTATTAAAAGTTGTACTGAACCTGGACCAGATGAAAATTGTGTAAGTTATGTATTACCTATTTAAATGCTAAAATATGTTCATCAGTGTCACATTGACAGATTCAAATTTCCTCCTAAAAAAAAATCTCAGACTGAATTCCTTTACACTATTATGCATTCCACATTAGTTCTCTTCCAAAAGCACATATGACACAAAACATTGTAATCTCCATCACGGACACATTCCAAAACCACCTCAGACAAAACAGGCATCAAACCCCATGCTGTTTACGTTAATCTAATTCAAACCAGCCATCCATAGAGTCATAGAGATGTACAGCATGGAAACAGACCCTTCGGTCCAACCCGTCCATGCTGACCAGATATCCCAACTCAATCTAGTCCCACCTGCCAGCACCCGGCCCAGAACCCCTCCCCAAGGTTGGGGAATCGAGGATTAGGAGTGCATCAATTTAAGGTTAAAGGGGAAAGAATAAAAGGGAACCTGAGGAGCAACATTTGTACACAGAGGGTGGTGCCCATATGGAATGCACTGCCAGCAGAAGTGGTTGAAGTGGGTACATTAACAACATTTAAAAGACATTTGGACAAATACATGGATAGGGAAGGTTTAGAAGGATATGGGCCAAGTGCAGGGAAGTGGGGTTCGCGTGGATAGACATTTTGGTTAGCATGGACCAGTTGGACCACAGGGCCTGTCTCCATGCTGTAAGACTCAATGACTCAACCTTCTAGAGTGGTACTTGAAAACAGAGAGTCTATGTCAGAGGAAGGAATTCTGCCCCAAAACTTCCTGTTTTGTTATGTTTATACATTATTATTTCTTGTGAGACCTCTAGGTGGTGCTATAGTCATATTTTCCAATGTTATCTGAACATTTTGGGTGATCAGAAAAATAATTACTCAGTGAACAGGTGGTACATGGTCACTACTTGCCCTATTTTAGCAAAATATAAAGAAATGTACAACAATTACATTGTGTAAAAAATATAGAATTTATAGTCAAGGCTGAAGATTGTTGTGGTGTTTGAAGGTCAATTAGTCATAGAGTCATAGAGATGTACAGCACGAAAACAGACCCTTCAGTCCAACTCGTCCATGCTGACCAGATATCCCAACCCAATCTAGTCCCACCTGCCAGCACCCAGCCCATATCCCTCCAAACCCTTCCTATTCATATACCCATCCAAATGCCTTTTAAATGTTGCAATTGTACCAGCCTCCACCACATCTTCTAGCAGTTCATTCCATACACGTACTACCCTCTGAGTGATAAAATTTCCTCTTAGGTCTCTTATATTTTTCGCCTCTCACCCTAAACCTATGCCTTCTTGTTCTGGACTCCCCCACCCCAGGGAAAAGACTTTGTCCATTTATCCTATCCATGCCCCTCATAATTTTCTGTACTCAATACTCTGACCAATAAAGGAAAGCATACCAAACACCTTCTTCATTATCTTATCTACATGCAACTCCACTTTCAAGGAGCTATGAACCTGCACTCCAAGGTCTCTTTGTTCAACAACACTCCCTGGGACCTTACCATTAAGTGTATAAGTCCTGCTAAGATTTGTTTTCCCAAAATGCAACACCACACATTTATCTAAATTAAACTCCACCTGCCACTTCTCAGCCCATTGGCCATCTGATCAGGATCCCATTGAAATCTGAGGTAACCTTCTTCGCTGTCCACTATACCTCCAATTTTGATGTCATCTGCAAACTTAATAACTATACCTCTTATGCTCACATTCAAATCATTTATATAAATAACAAAAAGTAGTGGACCCAGCTCCGATCCTTGTGGCACTCCACTGGTCACAGGTCTCCAGTTTGAAAAACATCACTCCCCCTTTTCCCTTTGAGCCAGTTCTCTATCAAAATGGCTAGTTCTCCCTGTATTCCATGAGATCTGACCTTGCTCACCAGTCTCCCATGGGGAACCTTGTCGAACGCCTTACTGAAGTCCATATAGATCATATCTACCGCTCTGCCCTCATCAATGCTCTTTGTTACTTCTTCAAAAACCTCAATCAAGTTTGTGAGACATGATTTTCCACACACAAAGCCATGTTGACTATCCCTAATCAGTCCTTGCCTTTCCAAATACATGTGCATCCTGTCCCTCAGGATTCCCTCCAACAACTTGCCCACCACCAACATCAGACTCACTGGTCTATTGTTCCCTGGCTTGTCCTTACCACCTTTTTTAAACCGTGGCACCACGTTAGCCAACCTCCAGTCTTCCAGCACCTCACCTGTGACTATTGATGATACAAATATCTCAGTACGAGGCCCAGCAATCACTTCCCTAGTTTCCCACAGAGTTCTAGGGTACACCTGATCATGCCCTGGGGATTTATTCACTTTTATGCATTTCAAAACATCCAGCACTTCCTCCTCAGTTACCTCAGGAGAGAAAGCAGAAGAATAGGGTTAATGTTTTGGGTCCAGTGACCTTTTTTTCAGAATTGCAGGAATTCCTCAGGGCAGTGTCTGGGCTCAGCTATCACAATCTGCTTCATCAACGAGCTTCCATCCATCATAAGGTCAGAAGTGGGGATGTTCATCAATGACTGTGAAATGGTCTGTGCCATTTGCCACTACTCAGATGCTGAAGTAGTCCTTGCCCAAATGCAGGAAGAACAAGATCCAGGCTTGGCTAACAAGTCACAAGTAACACCCACACCTCACAAGGGTCAGGCAATGACAATCTCCAACAACAGACCATATTGACTTTCACTGGTATCACCATCACTGAATGTCCCACTATTAACATACTGGGGTTTAGCATAGACCAGAAACCAGAAATGGACTAGTCAAATAAATACTGTGGTGATCAGAACAGAGGCTGGGAATCTTGCAGCAAGTAACTCACCTCTTGACTCCTGAAAACCTGTTCACCACTTATAAGGCATAAGTCAAGAGTGTGATGGAATACACACTTTATGTCAAGGTTGAATGCAGCTCCAACATCACCCAAGAAGCTTGACGCCAATCTGGGACAAAGCAGCCCATTTGATTGACGCTATATCCACAAATATTCAGTCCCTCTACCACTGATGCTCAGTAGCAACAATGTGTACTATCTACAAGACGCACTGCAGAAATTCACCAAGGCTCCTTGAGTATGTCGCGGAGAAAATCTGGAAAATTACCATGAGATGCGGAGAGTTCTTCAAGAAGTAGGTCTTTTATTTGCAAACAAAAAACCGTGACAACCAGAAAGCAAATTCTTGATTTCCCCCGAACCTCAGAGTCCGTAGCTCTTTATACCTTTTTGTTATCATGTTTTTGTTAGCTTATCAGCATGCCCAACTGTGTTAGTCAGAGTTCTCTCTCTCCAGATATATCATAAACCAATAATGATAGTTCCTGTTTTCTCTCTACTTCTGCCACTATGATTTTGGCCAACATTCTACTTAAAGTTATTCTAATGTCACAATTAGATATTTTACTACAACCTCTGCCGCATGGTCTTCCATTCCAGGCCCTACTTAACATTATTCTAATGTCACGATTAGATAGTTTCCTACCCCATCTACCACAATGGTCTTCTCTCTCAGGCTGACCCTGCTAACTACTGATCAGTGGATATATCAAGTTAGTTTTTCAATTGGAAGCATGTCCTCTTCCCATTCTCTGGTTTGTTTCATAAGGTTAAACCATCTCATATAAGTGAACAATACTATTTAAATGTAAAGTTGATCTCAGGTTAAATAGAAAAGACAATAGCAAGAATACAGTAAACTTCAGAAATATCCATTGAGGCATTTCATGGAGGTAAATGAAACTTATTTTCTTCTGTTTGTTTGCAGATACCACTGGGATATGATGCAAATGGATGCTGCAAAACATATCACTGCAAGCGTATGTGTTTTTTATAGAATGAATTTTCACTTGTTATTTGTGAGTGTCTTCATGCAAATCAGGAATGGTTTAACTAATCATTCTTCTGATATGAAAGATTTTATATAACTTTAGTTCTCACTTATTCAGTAAATTAGTTTAAATCAGATTAAAGAAAAATTGTTGAAGTCAAATAAAACTTAATGTTCCTGATCTTAACAGAATCATTGCACTATATTTTTGTCTAAATTAGCAGTTTCACCCTATTGAATTATACTTGACTATATCCCAGTCTTCTAAAGGAGAGTGCAAAGTAAGGACTGGAATGCATGCTTACAATTTTGTTCAGCCCAACTTAGAATCATAGAATCCCTACAGTGTGGAAGAAGGCTATTCAACATATCAGGTCCACACGGACTCTTCAAAGAGCACCCACCAGACCCACCCCTCCTACCCTATAACCCTGCAATTCCCATGGCCAATCCACCTACCCTGGACATTTTTGGATTGCGGGAGGTAACCAGAGCACTCAGAGGAAATCCACACAATACTAGAAGATGTGCAAACTCCACACAGACCATCATCCAAGGGCAAAATTGAACCCGGGTCCCTGGCACTGTGAGACAGAGGTGCTAATCACTGAGCCATTAGTGCACAGCTCATTTTTGTACATTTGCAAAATGCCAATTTGACAAGCAGGCCAAACCCTCCACCTAATTGTTGATTTCTGACCAAAAATGCAAAAAACACAAGTCGATCACAGGCCCCTGAATGGAGGAACTCTCAGCTTTATTCTTTACGCCTCACAATAAGGCCACCCGTTATTAAAACTACCTATTTGGTGAGTCCCCAGCAACTAATTCCATATCCCTCCTAATATAATATCCTTACCCTGGACATTGTGCAGAATTTGATAATTTTTGGCACTTGGACTCACTTCCTGGTTGTAGACTGTTTCATTAGTTAAGGGAAATGTCTGCTACGCCTAGTTTACACTCGTAGCATTTAAAGTTCTACCCAAAACTTCACATAATTTTTTATATTTTATTAATTCATGGGATATCGGTATTGTTCTCCTGGCCAGCATTTGTTGCCTTTGAGATGGTGATTTTGAGTTGTCTTCTTAAACCCCTCTGGTCCATGTGCTATCAGTAGGAAATCGAGAGTGTGGTGCTGGAAAAGCACAGCAGGTCAGGCAGTATCCAAGGAGAAGGAGAATCGACATTTTGGGCATAAGCCCTTCATCAGGAATGAGACTCATTCCTGGTGAATTGCTTATACCCGAAACGTCAACTCTTCTGCTCCTCGGATGCTGCCTGACCTGCAGTTCTTTTCCAGCACCACACTGTCGACTCTGATCTCCAGATCTGCAGTCCTCACTTTTTCCTATCAGTAGGAAGGGAATTTCAGGATCTTGACACAACGGTGAGGAATAGTGATATAATTCCAAGTAGGTTGTGTTGGCTTGGAGGGGAACTTGCATTTGATGGTATTCTAGGTGATAGATACTAAAGGTTTGAAAGAGGCTATCAAAGGATATTTGGTGAGTTTCTGCAGTGCACCTTGTATATGGTACACATTGCTACCACTAAGGTGAGGGGGTGAGTGATTAATGTAGTAGATGGAGTGCCAATCAGATTGACTGCTTTGTCCAGGATGGTGTTGAGCTTCTTCAATTTTTTTGGATCTGCGCACATCCAGGCAAGAGGAGAGCATTCCATCCCACTCCTTGTAGATGCTGTAGGCAGGCTGTGGGGAGTCAGGAGGTGATCACTCGTCACAGAATTCCAGCCTGTACTTAACATGAAGTGCTAACAAATAAATTCATGAAAAGTATTCATTCTTAAGCATGCACATTTTTTTTAGATATTTTCATCAGTATCTGAAATTCATTAACATTCTTTTAAGGGATTGATATTACAAATTTCTGAATGTAATTTCTTTTCACAGCTATGTGTTCGATTACTACTAGCACAGCTACATTGAGGAAGAATGACTGCAAAGTCGACGTTGTTCTCAATCATTGCAAAGGGCGTTGTAGTTCAGAAACCATGTAAGAAATTTCTGCTTGGTATCAATTCTCATTAAAGTAAATGAAACAATTTTAGAATATATAATATTGAGAATTCCCTGCTCAGAGCTTTCTCTGCTCAAATGATGCAACTTCAACAAAGGTTTGGTGGAAATCTTGCTTATATATGCAAACAGTTGGAAATTTAAGGGGGAATGTTGGATTGGAGTGATGACCACTTATGTCCATCAATGACTCTGTAGCTCTGTGCAGTCTTTTCCTCAGTATTTGTTGGGAAGTTGATACTAGAATACCTTTATGTTATGTAAGTATAATTCGTCATCTGGTGGATTCCATTCACTTGAAAATCAAGGATGCATTTATCTTTTTTTGTATTCATTTGTGGAAGTGGATGTTGATAGCTGGCCAGCACTTATTACCCATCCCTAGCTGTCCTTGAACTGACCACCTTGCTAGGTCATTTCAGAGGGCAGTTGAGAGGCAACCACATTGCTGTAGGTCTGGAGTCACAGATGGGCCAGAGCAGATAAGGATGACAGATTGCCTTCCCTAAAGGACATTAGTGAGCCTGATGAAGTTTTCTGACAATCAGCAATGGTTTCATAGTCATTAATGGATTCTTAATTCCAGAAATTTTTAAAATTAAATTCAAATTCCACCATCTGTCATGGCGAGATTTGAAGCTGGGTCCCCAGAACATCAGCTGAATTTCTGGATTAATAGTCGACTGTTAGCTACTAGGCCATCACCTCCCCAAAAGTAAAGTAGTAGACAGTTTTGAGTAAGCTCCAGACACATCCAATGCCTTGAGTATCACATTGCAAACAGCTCATATGATAACATCCTAGTACTTGACTTAATTGCATATTAAGCCCTTAAATGGACATCACTTCAAAGGTGATAATATAATATTCCCTTTAATTTTCCAAACATAGCTCTCATATGCTATCTGTTTCAACAGAAAACTATTGTGTAATAGCAAAATTCATTTTCAGGGATAGTGATTGTAAAATTTACAATAAAGAAGTGTAAGAGTTCAATATCGTTATGACAACTGTTCTAGAACTTGTTATGATATAATCTTCTGGAGGCGTGTCATTAGTATGTTGATTGTTGTCCTAGTATTCCATCACACTTTAATAGTTTGGGTGTGTTCTATTGATTTCACTGTGTGCACTTGGTGTATTACATATTTTCCTTACTTGACTTCTAGTCTTCTTCAGTATTACTTCATGAGGATTCATGACTTCATTTGTCCATGGATCTTCGTGCACTCTGAACATCTCTGTGTGTAATCATGTTCTCAATGTGGTATGATTCTGGCCTTTTGTCCTATATGTAGTTTAGATAGTTCCTCACCTATATAATAGTAATGGACCATCATCATCCTCTATTACTGTCAAGGAGGGCACTCCACAACTTGGAGTATTTGGATAGGTGGCAAGAACATTCTCACTTGCCTAGTGAGCATGATCTCTCCTGACAATGAGGCATATCCCTGAGGCATATCTCTGAGGTGTAACATGGCAACATGAAAATATTGTTTTATTGACTTACACTTCACTTCAGTGATTTAACAGTACAAACAGTGAAACCATTGATCTCGAATGATGTGGTGAAGGTGTCTCATTTGGTGCACATACAGGTCATTCTGCTATAATGTAAATTCGCTGTAATGCAATTAATGAATTGGGGACACTGTTTCTAAAGTGTGAAATTTTATGTGTTGGCTGTAACGCAATTAAATTGCCACACTTTAAGCGCTCTTTCTAAAATGTGAATTTTCTATAATGCAGAGTTGCACAAGAACGCAACCATCACGTTATAGAATAACTGACTCTATCTCTAAAAAGTCCGACCATATATTGCAGTGCATTGTCAGAAGTGATTTCTTCAGGTGCACCAAACAAAATGACTATGGCACTCAATCTGTCTGTTATAGTTGTACTTGAAATGTTATTTACCTGTGTGTCAAATGGAAATGGGAAATAATTGGTGAGTAAAATGAAGTCATCTCCATTCTGTAATGGATTGGCAATGATTTTGGTACAAGTGGTTTACAGAATTTCATGTGAATGTCATGATTCTGTTGCTCTGCCATGCCTCACTAACTTTTCAATGTCACTGTTAATCCCTGGCCAATCGTTCATATCATATGGTGGATATAATGTCTGCTGTATGGCTATATGCCCTTAGTGTATTTCATAGAATCCCAGTGTGGAAACAGGCCATTTGGTCCAACAGGTCCACACTGACCCTCTGAAGAGTAACCCACCAAGACCTATTCCCCTACCCTATTACTCTACATTTACACCTGACTCATGCACCTAACCCACACATTCCTAAACACTATGGGCAATTTAGTATTGCCAATTCACCTAATCTGCACATCTTTGGATTGTGGGAGGAAACCCATGCAGACACGGGAAGAATGTGCAAACTCCACATAGACAGTCGCCTGAGGCTGGAATTGAACTCAGGCTTGAGGCAGCAGTGTTAGCCACTGAGCCACCAAGTGTTTCCTATTCTACGTTGGAATAATTGGATTGTACTTGTGATGAAACTATTGCATCCACATGCAATTGTTTTTCCATCTTGCATGTTGTATATTCTTTTCCCTTTTCTTGAAGCCTTCACTTCCAGGATTGTATTCTGCCTTGGACTGTGAAACTATAGGGTGCAGTTCTCCATTGACAATGCTTGCTTGAGAGACTCAAACATAGGCTGATGGTCTAAAAAAAGAACTGTGGATATTGGAAATCTGAAACAAAAACAGAAATTGCTGGGTTGTGTGTGGCAGCAGCCTGTGTCTGATGTGTCGTCTACTTCATTCGCTGCTCACAGTGTGGGCTCCGTTATATCTGAGAAACAAAACACAGTCTGGGTGACCTACGTTCAGATCACCTACATTCTATCCGCAAAAAAAAATTGCTTGCCACTTCAACACACCGCCATGCTCCCTGGCGAACATCTCTGCTGCAGTGCTCCAGCAAAGCTCTGTGAAAGCTAGAAGAACAGCACCTAATTTTCCACTTAGGACCCAGATTTAATATCAAGTTCAATCTGACATTGAATTTTAGGGCTTGAGCACCTTTCCCCGTGCTTTCCTCCACCCCCATGTCTTGTCATTACATGAGCTGCTACCACACATATTGTCAGTCATTAATTGTCCAAATTAGCAGTTATTCATTCCCCCAGACTGGCCTTTAACCACTCCTCCATCTGACCAACTATTTTTCTCTCTCTTTAGGTTCTATCTCAACCTATTATTTATGCTCCCCCTCCACCCACCCCATCTTCTGTGTAGATTGATGGTTCTTTTGCTGTATACAGAGGAACCGTGATTATCCAAACGTCGATTATCCAAATTTTGGACTATCTGAACAAGATCGCAAGGTTCCGATGCTCGTTTAAACTGTGTTATCCGAACATTCGATTATCTGAACAAAATACTCCCTGCCCGTGTCATTCAGATAATCGAGGTTCCTCTGTATATGGTACATCCTTGTTGATGAGCTCACATAATGCTGATGCTAAGTTTCAAATGTATGGTGCCAAGAAGTTCCACCCAAATTAATACTTTTGTCCTCCATACAAGATTATTTCTCACAACTGTACTGATCACATCCTTCATTAGCAATGCAGCTCCAACTCCACTTCCCTTCTTTCTGTCCTTCAGAAGTGTTAAATATTATTGAATATTCAGGACAGGATGGTCACTTTACAAACATGACTCTCAATGTGTCATATCATATACATTCTCACTTCTATTTGTGCTATCAGTTCATTCATCTGTTACAAGCTTTGCATGTATTCAGATAGACAATCTTTAATTCTGTTTATTTAAAAATCATCTTTCCTTTCTCTGATCATATTTGCTGGTGCATTCATGTTTGTACATTCTGTTCCTTCCTGTCACATTCCTATTAACATTATCCTCTTGTTGCCATGCACTATTTCCTTGTCCTTCCACTTTAACTTTCTGTATTTCTCTTCAAGCAGAGAATTATACAGCACAGAAGAGGCCTATCAGCCCATAGACACTCTACGGCCAAAAATACACTACTAGCTATCCTAGTTCCATTTTCCACAGTAGGCCCATAGTCTAGAATTTTATGATACGTCAAATGCTCATCCAAGTGCTTTTTTAAAGGCTGTGAGATTTCCTGCCTCAACTACCCTCCCAGGCAGTGCATTCCAGACCACTACCACCATTTAGGTGAAAATTTTAGAATCATAGAATCCCTCCAGCGTGGAAGCAGGCCATTTGGCTCATTGAATCCATTCTACCCCTCCAAAGAGCATCCCCCCCAGACTCTCTAACAGTGCATTTTCCCATGTTTAACCCTAGCCTGCACAACCTGGACACCAGAGGGCAATTTAGCATGGCCAATCCACCTAGCCTGCAAATATTTGGACTATGGGAAGAAACTGGAGCACCCAAAGGAAATCTGCACAGACATGGGGAGAATGTGCAGAGTTTGCACAGTCACTTGTGGCTGGAATTAAGCCCAGGTTCCTGGTGCTATGAGGCAGCAGTGCTAACCACTGAACCACAGTGCTGCCCTCAAATTCCCTCGAGACCTCCTGCCTTTTACTTTAAAATGATGTTGTGTTGTTACTTAACTATCAACTAAGGGGAACAGTTGCTTTCAATTTACCCTGTCTATGCCCCAGGTAATCTTACACACCTATATCCGGTCCCCCCTCAGCCAGCACTGTTCCAAAGAAAACAACCCAAGCATATCCTTTCTCCACAGCTCAAATGCTCCCTCCCAGACAACATTCTAGTGAACCTCCTCTGCACCCTCTCCAGTGCAATCACATCCTTCCTGTAATGTGGTGACCAGAGCTACACGCAGAACTCCAGCTTTAGCCTAACTGAAGTTCTATCCAGATCCAATGTAACCTCCTTGATCTGATAATCTATGTCACTACTGATAAAAGCAAGTGTTCTTTATGTCTACATAACTACCTTATTAACCTGTCCTGCCACGTTCAGGGAATCTGTGGATGAAATTACTCCATGCAGGCCGATATCTCATCACAAAGTTCCCCTTTATTTCCGGTTGGCTGACCTCTTTCCAATCACTATAGTGGACAACACTCCAAAAGCCATCTCTTTCTCTGAGTTTCTTTGATTAGATTAGATTACATTACAGCGTCGAAACAGGCCCTTCAGCCCAACAAGTCCACACCAACCCGCCGAAGCGCAACCCACCCATGCCCCTACATTTACCCCTTACCTAACACTACGGGCAATTTAGCATGGCCAATTCACCTGACCTGCACATCTTTGGACTGTGGGAGGAAACCGGAGCACCCGGAGGAAACCCACACAGACACAGGAAGAACATGCAAACTCCACACAATCAGTCGCCTGAGGCGGGAATTGAACCCGGGTCTCAGGCGCTGTGCGGCAGCAGTGCTAACCACTGTGCCACCGTGCCGCCCACCGCACGGTGTCCAGCCATTCATTGAGTACTTCCTTGTCTTGTTCCTTTTCCAAAGTGCACAACCTTACATTTATCAGGGTTAAATTCAATCTTCCACTGATCTGCCGATCTGACCAATCTGTTTATATCCTGCTGTAACTTAACACCTCCCTCCTAACCTTTGTGTCATCTGCAGACTTACTTATCATTCCCCCTACATTCTCATCACCATCATTTATGAACATCATGTACAGTACGTGACCCAGCACTGATCCCTGTGGTACACTATTGGACTTCAGGGCTCTGTCACTTAAACAGCCTTCCACTACCACCTTCTGTCTCCAAACACTAAGCCAATTTTGTATCCAACTTTCCAAATTACCATGTTTTATCTTCTTTCTCAGTTTCCTGTGTGAAATCTTGTCAAGTACCCTACTGCAATCCATATAGATCACATCAACTACCCCATCCTCATCCAAACCTTTGGTTAACTCTTGGAAAAATCAACTATATTTGTTAGACAAGACCTTCTCTGACAAAGCCATGCTGTCACTGATCAAATCTTACATCTCTAAATGGAAATTAATTTTATCCTTCACTATTTTCTCCAGTAGTTTGATGTGAGACTCATTGGTATGCAGTTTCCTGGTCTATATCTACCACCCTTCTTGTAAAGTGGAACCCTTGTCTCCCACAGCAGCTTGAGATACAACTCACACAGACCTATGGGTGTGTCCACTTTTAAATCTGCCTAAACCTGCACTTCTTACATCAATCTGCTCAGGATCTTCACAGTCCAATTCTATACTTGCATCCTTTCTCTCCCAAATAAAGATCTGATGTAAAGTATTCATATAAAACTCTCCCAATGGCATCACACATAGATTGCTCCCTTGGTCCCAGATAGGATTTACTCCTTCCCTGGTTATTCTCTTCCCCTTGATATACTTGTACAATATCTTGGAATTCTTCCTATTCTTGCCCACCAGCATTTTCTCATAGCCCCTCTTTCCCCATCTAATTGCTTTTTTGAGTTCTCCCGCACATTTTGTACTACTATGCTAAGTGGATTAGCCATGGTAAATGCAGGGTTATGGGGATAGGATGGAAAGGTGAGCCTGGATGGGATGCTCTTTAGAGCATCAGTGTAGACACAATAGACCAAATTAACTCTTTTCATAGTGTAGGAATTCTATGATTCTCCACTGTGTTGCTCCCTTTGTACCTGTTATTCTTCTTTCTTGTCATTTTTATCCAGTCCTGAATATTCTTATCCATCCAGGCTACATTTCACCCGAAAGGGAGCTGTTGGGCCTGTACTCTCCCTAGTTTCTTTTTGAACACTTCCCACTGTTCTGCTGTAGATTTACCCTCAAGTAGCTATTCCCAGTCTATTTTAGACAGATCCTGTCTTATTTTAAGAACATATGCCTTACCCTAATAATTACCCTTTTTGCAGAACATCTTTCTCCTTTTCCAGAACAAACTGAAAATGTAAGGTGTTGTGGTCACCATCACAGTCGGCATGGACATCTGTCAGGCTTCATTCCCCAGAATTCAGTCCAGCATTGCATTCTTAGATCAAAGAACAAAGAACAAAGGAAATTACAGCACAGGAACAGGCCCTTCAGCCCTCCAAGCCTCCGCCAATCCAGATCTAAACCTGTCACCTATTTTAGAACATAGAACATAGAACAGTACAGCACAGAACAGGCCCTTCAG
Source organism: Chiloscyllium plagiosum (assembly GCF_004010195.1). Classification (NCBI taxonomy): domain Eukaryota; kingdom Metazoa; phylum Chordata; class Chondrichthyes; order Orectolobiformes; family Hemiscylliidae; genus Chiloscyllium; species Chiloscyllium plagiosum. The sequence goes on from NC_057725.1 coordinate 67,532,574, forward strand.
CCCACGATGTTGTGCTGATCCTCATGTATGCACCCTCAAATTTCTGTGACCATATGCATGTCCAGCAGTCTCTTAAATCCACAACTGCTGCTGGCAACGCATTCCATGCTCTCACAACTCTCTGTGTAAAGAACCGCCTCTGACATCCCCTCTATACTTTCCTCCAACCAGCTTAAAACTATGACCCCTCGTGTTAGCCATTTCTGCCCTGGCTATCGACTCTATCTATGCCTCTCATTATTTTGTATACCTCAATTAGGTCACCTCTCCTCCTCCTTTTCTCCAATGAAAAAAGTCTGAGCTCAGTCAACCTCTCTTCATAAGGTAAGCCCTCCAGTCCAGGCAG
>NC_057725.1:67534803-67595956 GCF_004010195.1 Chiloscyllium plagiosum
TTTTCCCCAATTAAATATCCTCCCATTTTGCCTAATGCTCTCCTTCTCCATAGCTATGTAGAATGTGAGGCAGTTGTGGTCACTATCACCAAAATGCTCTCCCACCACAAGATCTGATACCTGCCCTGGCTCGTTTCCGAGCACCAAGTCTAGAATGGCTTCTCCCCTCGTCGGCCTGTCAACGTACTGAATTAGGAAACTCTCCTGAACACATCTTACAAAAACAGCTCCATTCAAATCTTCTGCTCGAAGGAAGTTCCAATCAATATTGGGAAAGTTAAAGTCACCCATTACAACAACCCTACTACGTCCACACTTTTCCAAAATCTGCCGAGCCACGCTTTCTTCAATCTCCCTGCTGCTATTGGGGGGCCTGTAGTAAACCCCTATCAAGGTGACTGCTCCCTTGCTGTTCCTAATTTCCACCCATACTGACTCGGTAGACAGATCTTCCTCGACAATGGAAGCCTCTGTAGCTGTGATACCCTCTCTGATTAGTGGTGCTACACCCCCTCCTCTTTCTCCCCCCTTCCCTATTCTTTTCTTACACTGAAAGACTGAAGCGACTGGGCTTGTATACCCTTGAGTTTCGAAGATTGAGAAGGGATCTGATTGAGACGTATAAGATTATATTGAATGGCGGTGCAGGCTCGAAGGACTGAATGGCCTACTCCTGCACCTATTGTCTATTGTCTATTGTCTATTTAAATGCTCTAAACCCTGGAACATCCAGCAACCATTCCTGCCCCTGAGAAACCCATGTCTCTGTTATGGCCACAACATCATAGCACCAGGTACTGATCCATGCTCTAAGTTCATCACTTTTATTCCTGATACTCCTTGCATTTAAAAAAAAACACACTTTAACTGATCCCTTTGTTCCTTCCCGGGAAAATCCTTCCCACTAGCTGATCTACCTCTTGCTATTGCCTCATCTCCATCAACTCTCACCTCCGGTATACAGCTCAGGTTCCCACCCCCCTGCCATACTAGTTTAAACCCTCTCGAACTAAGCGAGCAAACCTTCCACCCAGGACATTGGTCCCCTTCAGTTCAGATGCAACCCGTCCTTCTTGTACAGGTCCCACCTTCCCCACCTTATTTTCTAAGGATCTGTATCCCTCTGCTTCCTGCTCATTCATGTATCTGCTCAGATACATCTTAAATGTTGCTATCGTTCTCACCCCACCACCTCCACTGGCAATGCATTCCAGGCACCCACCACCTTCTGTGTGAAGAACTTTCCACATATATCTCCCCTAAACTTTTCCCCTCTCACTTTGAACTCGTGACCCCTTGTAATTGAATCCTCCACTCTGGATAAAAGTTTCTTGATATCCACCCTGTCTACACTGCTCATGATTTTGTAGGCCTCAGTCAGGTTCCCCCTCAACCTCCATCTTTCCAATGAAATTAATCCTAATCTACTCAACCTCTCCTCATTGCTAGCACCCTCCATACCAGGCAACATCCTGGTAAACCTCCTCTGCACTCTCTCCAAAGCATCCACATCTTTTTGATAATGTGGTGACCAGAATTGTACACAGTATTCCAAATGTGGTCGAACCAAAGTCTTACACAACAGTAACATGACCTGCCAACTCATGTAGTCAATAGAAGGATGCAAGTATAGAATTAGACTGTGAAGATCCTGAGCAGATTGATGTAAGTGCAGGTTTAGGCAGATTTAAAAGTGGACACAGCCCTAGGTCTGTGTGAGTTGTATCTCAAGCTGCTGTAAGAGACAAGGGTTCCACTTTACAAGAAGGGTGGTAGATATAGACCAGGAAACTGCAGATTAATGAGTCTCACATCAAACTACTTGAGAAAATAGTGAAGGATAAAATTAATTTCCATTTAGAGATGTAAGATTTGATCAGTGACAGCATGGCTTTGTCAGAGAAGGTCATGTCTAACAAATATAGTTGATTTTTCCAAGAGTTGACCAAAGGTTTGGATGAGGATGGGTGCTTAGTGCTAGGAGACAGAAGGTGGTAGTGGAAGGCTGTTTAAGTGTCGGAGCCCTGAAGTCCAATGGTGAAGGAAAGAATGTCGTATGCCTTCTTGACTGCTCCACTGACCTATGTTGCCATCTTCAGGGAACAATGGACCTGAACACCAAGATTACTCTGTACATCAATTTTCCCCAGGGCTTTTCCACTAACTGTATAGTTTGTCTTTGAATTGAATCTTCCAATTATAGTACCATCTACAGATTGACATAAAAAGCTCTCTCAATAAACTTCAAGAAATCTGCCCTTGCTAAACCCTTCAAACTGTGATTGCCTCAATTAATACTGGGGTTGCTGAAATCCCCTGATATAATTTCGCTGTTATTATTTTTATGCACATTAGTGAATTGACGACATACTGGCTCCTTAATTGTCTGCTGACTCTTTGGAAGACCTATAATACATACCTAACAGTATTTCCGTGCCCTTTTCATTCCTAAATTCTACCCATAGAGCCTCATCTGACAACCCTTCCAAGATATCGTCCCTCCTCCCTGCAGTAACTGACTCCCTTACTAATAATACCTTTACTGTTTGCACCCTCCCTGTCCTGCCTGAAGCTCCTATACCTGGGAATGTTAAATTGCACTCTTGTTCCTCACTCAACTATATTTCTACGATGGAACAACAACATTGCAGTTCCACATGTTTGCTGAGGGGCAGTTTTTTCATGCAGACGGTGGTGTGTGCATGGAATGAGTTGCCAGAGGAGATGGTGGAAACCAGTAAAATTACAACAGTTAAAAGGCATCTGCAAAGGTACCTGATTGGGAAGAGTTTAGAGAAATGTGGGCCAAATACTGGCAAGTAGAATTAGGCCAGTTTAAGATATCTGGTCGGCATGGACAAGTTAGACAGAATGGTCTGTTCCTGGCTGTATAACTCTATGATTCTATATCCTTCAGTCCATATCCTTCACTCGTCTTAAGGTTAATACACCTGTCATTAAAGTAGAGGCCATCCAGCTTCACCTTACTTCTTGGAGACACCAATGATTGAATGCACTCTGCCTTGGTTCCTTTTCTAATTTATGCTGTCAGTATGCTGATCGTTTGGATCAAGTATGATTGTCCTCCATAAGAGTGTTTATGTTTAGGTCTTCAGGTGGCTCAAGAGGCCAATCCGGGATCCACAGATTCATTGCATTGTGGGAATTGGTGGATGGTAATGGTGGTTGGAGGTGGGTCTTCCTGATGTTCCGTCTCTCATTGCGCAAGAGTTGCTTATGTTTGGTGGCACGGTGAAATAGTTTTCATGGCATACAGCTCTCTGCTGGAAAATGTTTATCCAGTGATTCAGGATTGTAGCCGTATCCTCCCAGTTGTTCATGTTGTTATAGAATTTCTTGAGGTTGGTCTGGAAATGTAAAACATTTCTTTCGACCACCAGGGTCACACTGACCTTCCTTCAGCTGGAGTACATGATCTGTTTTGGGAAGCATGAATTGGGCATTCAGATGACATGGCTGGTCCATTTGAGTTGCTGTTGAATGATGGTGGTGGTGATGCTGACTCTGTTGGCCTACTCCAAAAGTTTTAGTGTGTTTGTCTTCCCAGGTGATCTGCAGGATTTTTTGTCGGAATCTCTGGTGGTGTTCCAATGCTTTAAGTTGCCTACTGTAGTCCGTGTTTCAACTCCATGTAGCAGTGTGGGACTTTGTAGACCAGAAGTTTAGTCTGGGGCTATAGATCATGGTCTTCAAATACCCTTCTGAGTTGGCTCCACTGGCACAGCTGTGATGCTGTTATATTTCTGCATCAATGTTGGCTTTGGAGGAGAGAAGGCTGCCGAGGTATGGAAAGAGATCACATTTTCAAGGGGATGGTTATTGACCCTTGTTGAAGGAGGGGTGGTGGGACTATTGGGTGATGGTTGCTGGCATACTAGAGTCTTTTTTTATATGAAGGGTAAGGCTTAGGAACTTGCATGCCTTGGCAAAGCCATTTAAGATGCACTATAGATCATCCAGAGTGTGCTGCGATGGCATTGTCGTCAGCATATTGAAGCTCCAAGATAGAGGTGGTTGAGACCTTGCCCTTGGCCTTGAAGGTGGAAAGGCCTGCTATCCATATGGTAAATGATTTGAATTCCCTTGGACAGAATTTGGCCAGCGAGATTGAGGATGGCTGCAGTAAAGATGGTAAACAGGATGGGGGCAATGATGCACCCCTGCTTGACCACTATTTCCAAGGTGAAAGGCTCAGACTCCAATCACAATTGCTAAGCATTGTCACGGACATGTCATCATGCAGCAGCCTCAATTTCCTGATGAACTTATCAGGGTAGCCACATCTGCCCAAGAAAGCCTAACCATTAACTATGTCAAAAACCTTAGTTAAGTCGATGGAGGCCATGTAAAGTAGTTGTTTCTGTTTCTGACATTTTTCTTGTAATTGACATGCTGTGAAGATCATGTCTGTTCTTCCTCTGGACGGACGGAACCACACAGCAATTCAGGGAGAATTGCCTCAGATAATAGCAGAAATCTATTGGCGAGGACACGTGCAAGTATTTTACCATGAATTGACAGAAGGGAGTTCCCTCTGTAGTTCCCATAGCCATCCTTGTCACACTTTTTGCAAACAGTCACAATCAGAGCATCTCTGAGCTCTGAGTGGAGTTCTTCTTTGTGGCAGAACTTGAAGAGTAAAGCATGTATGTGTTCATGGAGCACCTTCAGAACATAAAACAGTATAGCACAGGAACTAGCCCTTTGACCCATGATGTTGTGCCTAACAAGACACCACATTAAACTAATCACTTCTTGCCTACCCTTGGTCCATATTTATGTGATTATCCAAAAGTCCCTTGAACACCCCTATTGTATCTGCCTCCAACACCAATTCTGGCAGCATATTCCAGACTCCTACCATTGTCTGTATAAAAAACATGTCCCTCACATCTTCTTTCAACTTTCCCCTTTACACCTTAATGCATGCCTCCAGGTATTAGACATTTCGAGTCTAGGAAAAAGCTTCTGACCCATCAACCCTATCTATGCAACTCATAATTTTATAGACTTCTATCGAACCTCTCCTGAACCTCCGCTGCACCAGAGAAAACAAGTGAGTTCTAACACAAACAGAAATCACTGGAAAAGCTCAGCAGGTCTGGCAGTGTCTATGGAGAGAAATCAGAGTTAATGTTTCGGGCAGAGTGACCCTCCCTCAGAACAGGCAGTCACTGAGGAATGTGATGTGGCTGTAACTTTTAGCAAATGCTTGGTCAAATACCAGCAGAAACAGTGAAATTAATGACAGTGGACAGGAAAAAGGATTGGAAATCCTGTCAGAGATAGGAGCAGAACTTCTCCAAGGCAGGCATGCATAAAAGAGAAGTGGCAGTCAGTCAAATATGAAATGAAAACCAAAAGAACTGCTGAGGCTGTAAATCAGAAACAAAAACAGAAATTGCCAGAAAAGCTCACCAGGTCTAACAGCACCTGTGGAGAGAAATCAGAATTAATGTTCTGGATTGAGTGAATCTTGCTCAGAACACGGGTTTTTCTGGCCTCTCCTTATAACTCACACCCTCTAATCCAGGCAGCATCATGTTAAACCTCTTCTGCACCTGACCATTCTTCACATTCTTCCAGTAATGTGGCAACCAGAATTGAATGCAGTGCTCTAAGTGAGGAACAACCAAAGCTGCAGCATGACACCCTGAGTCTTGTAGATGGGATTTGGGGAGAATTCCTTAAATTGGTTCCCTTACCAGCCAACAGCTTTCCTGTGACATCACTCTGACTTTACCTTAAAGCCATCTGTATAGCCTTAGTTATATAATTCAACACGACTAGTCTCAATATCATTCATGTGAAGCCGATCCTAACAGTACAGCCCCTTCTTTCCCAGTTACTACTGCCAGTGCCCATGAATTGAAACTGTTCACTCCCAGACCAACCTTTGAGCCGCAAGTTTAATTTAGAGAATAAAATACACCTGTAGCCATCTGGTGACATCACACCACAGGTGAATCAATTTCCATTTATATATTTTGCATGAGAATCATGGTGCTGAAAGGTTCTTTCGTTTTAATGCAAGACACGTCAGACCCTTATATCTCAAATAGAAAAGTGTTGCTTTATAAACAATCTTTCCACTGTAATAACCTATATAGTGCTGAACCAAGCAGTGTTATCTTGGAAATGACTAACAGTAGTGTTGAGAAATGGTAACCAAATCAAATAATTCAATTTTTCTACTAAAGTCTAAGAAAGATTGTACAAGTAAAATGGATCCAAGTGCTTATTTTTAATTTGTTGACACACAAATGTATATCAGGCCCACATCTATGGTTATGAGTGGCAATGTTGCCTGTCATTGTCTATCCTTTTATTGTTAACCCTGCTGCAGGGTTAACAGAAGCTAATTGAATGTATCCACTATTTAATTTTTAACATCTCTAGCCATTGGATAATTTGAACCAAGAAATACTGACTGAATAGGCAATATAGAGTGCTTTTGGGCCCAAATTTTGAAGTGGAACAACTTTTCAGAATCATTTTTCCCTTTGATTTATTTTACTCTTTAATAACTTTTTTTAATCTTAGTAGTAAAATAATATGTGTCAAGGATAAATTTTGAATATACAAATTTTCAGTTTGAAATGACTGACACTTCCATTTCGAATTGACAGCTATAATGGACTGACGGGTCTGATTGAAACACATTGCGGCTGCTGTATGCCAAAGAAATTCAAAAAGCTGACTGCCAAAGCCACCTGTAAGAATGGCCGAATGATTCTTCTGGAATACCTCCTTTTCCAAGAATGTGAATGCAATTATGACGTGTGTAAATCTGTCCAATAGAAGAAGATCCTATTTGGTGCAATAAGTGAGATACACTCTACTGAAGGAATACAAATCCAGAACTACTCATCATCAATATTAACATGAACATAATTGCACTTTTTAATCAAGAGAAAAATGTTATAATTATGTTTAATAGAAATTTTATAATGAAGAAACATTCACCATTTTTTCTCTACTTGCTTTAGCTTTCTTTTAAAGTACATACATCCCATTTATGAAAGTTAATCTTATACTGTCTACAAAAAATAATAAACACTGAATTAAATGTTTAGAATAATAGTATTTCATTTTTTTCATTTTCTAATATGGTTTAATTTGAAATCTCTATTGATAAAATCATCCTACTGAATATAGAAAAGAAAATCCACAAATATAATTCAGTTTTATGTAGCTGAATCAATCCCAGCTAAATGTTTTATCATGTTTACAGGATGTTGATGAATTTCACTGCAAAGCTGGCCTTTGACAGGGTCTTCCATAGCAATTCCAGACTGACTGCAGTATGCCTATGACAATGACATCTCTGCTCTCCCAGAAGAGAATTGTAATACCTTCGCAGTGACATACTGAAGAATTGGTCTCAGCTTCAACCTCAAGAAATCTCAAATTCTTTACCAACTCATCCCAGATCAAGTTCCAGTCCATCCCTCCATTAAGATCAGTGGTGAAATCCTTCGAAGCGTGGAACATTTCCCTAATCTGGGAAGCTGCCACCCATCAAAGGCTGATATCCGATGCAAAGATTCAATATTCCATGCAATCTGTGAATGCCACTGTCAGTCACTGAAGGAAGAGAATCTTCTGTGACTCTGACATTTGGGCTGATCTTTGAGTATAAGTTAATCATTATTCTGATTCTTCTATATTGCTCTAAAACCTTCAAGACTAGATGAAGTATTGTAAACAATTGTGGCCCCAGCACTGATCCCATTGGCATTCCACTCATGACAGGTTGCCACCCCAGAAATGCCTCCATTATGGCTAATCTGTTTTCTTTTTGTTAGCCAATCCTGCACAGTTTGAGAGTGGGAAACTTAGGTCAGAAACAATCGATTCCAAGGATGACAGGTTTGAATAGATTGGGCTTGTACTCAGTGAGTGTAGAAGAATGAGAGGAGACTGTATTGAAACATAAGATTTTTAGGAGCTTAACAGTGGAGAAGAGGAAATTCAGTGAGGTTATTTCCCCTTGTTGGAGCATCTAGATCCAGAGGGCATACTGTCAGAATAAAGGGGTCTGTTAGACTCTTTTCATCTTCAAAGGGTCAGGCCAATTTCCTCCTGACTCAGAGTTCATGGCACTTGAGGAATCCACATAGTTTGGATTCGGGAACCCTTTGAGAAGTAACTTCAAAAAGGCCTTGTTCTTGCCCATTCCAACACATAAGTCATGTCCCCTGCAATATGGCCCCGTATAGTGCACCGAACAATTCATACCAATAGATAGCCCTTCTATTCCCAGTATGCTCTATGTCCTGAACCAATGAACCATATAATCACAATGATGTGTGTGGAGCTACTCAAAAAGAAAAGCTATTATTCACAGATTTTCTTTGTGGAATAAAATGCTGTTCATACAACTCAATAAAAGTGCCAATTAAACAAACGATTAAATATCACTTATGGAAGCCTCAAATGTTTCACACATATTAATTTTATACAAAGAAACATTTAGACAGGAGCAGTGACAAGGAATCTCCTAGATGGACGATCAAACTCGTGAGCAAGTGATTGTCAACAACAATTCTTTTCTGACCAGTCTGTCATGTGATAAGTTGTGATACGACTGTGTAAACAACATCTGCTGCACGACCCTCTTCAATCCTCCTTGTCATTTCCTTGAAAAATTCAAATAGGTTAGTAAAACCCTTTAAAAAAACTGTGTTGACGATTCCAGATTAATCCCCACTTTTCCAAATAACACTGAATCCTATCTTTCAACATTGATGTTAGTAAGTTGCCCTCAATCAAGGTCAGATTGACTGGCCTATAATTACAGGCAAACCCTTGCATGTTTTTGAGTAATGGTATAATGTTCATAGACCTCGAGTCCTCTTGTACCTTGCCTGAATTCTGTGGGGATTGGAAAATGATTCTCAAAAAGTCTGTTATTTCCCCCATGACTTCCTTTTGAAAGCCCAAGTGAAATATGCACCTTCAAGGAAATTAGTCCCTGCAGTACATCTCATGTAGCTAATATTTCACATTCCTTATCTTTAACCTGAATGTTTGTATAATCCCTCTTCTTTGTGAAGGCAGAAACTAAATATTGATTGGGAACCTCGCTCACATCCTCTGCAGCAACACACAAGTTATCACATATAATTGAGAGAGCCGAGACCCTTTCTGTCATTAGTTTCTTGTTCTTAATGTACTGATAAAACATCTTTGGGTTTTCTTTAATTTTGTTGGCAGATATTTTCTCATACCCAATCTTTGTTTTCCTAATTTCCTTTCTCATTTCAATCCTATACTTTCAATACAGCTCAAAGCTTCCCTAAGTATTACGTTTTTTAAGATTGTCGAAAGCTTTACTTTTCTGCGCTAGCTTAGCTTCTGTGCATCTGGATAACCATGGAACTCCAGACTGAGCAATACCACACGTTTGCTTTGTGGTGACATGTCTACATTGTGCTAGCATCCTCTCTTACTCACTTAGTGCCTACCTGAATGCTTGCATCATACATGCCTTATCTTGCAATGCCATGCCAGTTAGTGCATTGGAACTTCAAATAAATTTAAAGGCTATGAGTAAATTGATAAACTCTTACAGAGAGGTTGCTTGTCAGCAGAGATCTGTACAGGTGGGTGTTGAATATCGGGGTCCCATAAAAACTATTTTTTCTCTACTATTTACTGTGGCATAATACTTCATTTAAGCAATTATGACAACTGTGATTATGTATCTGAAATTCTAGCATATAAAAACAAACTGAAAAATTATAAAAACAGGGGTCATATTGAACTAGCGTCAACCATTTATCTGGTGCCAAAAGTATCTTATTATCAGGAGGTTGTTTTAAAAGCTAAGAAATATTTGTTCTTCCAAAGAATGAATCATCAAATGAAGATGGACAAGGGATCAACAATTATCCAATGTGATGAGTGTCCATTGGTCAAAAGGGTTGAGATAAGTGATTGACACTATGTAAGTTACCGACCCTGGAAATCTGAAATAACAAGTGCCAGGGGCAGAGGGGAGGCTTTTTAGGGGGTTCTCACTGATCAGATCTTATAAGTATCAGGTCAGCCAGCATCCGAGGAGCAGGAAAATTGATGTTTTGATTCCTTCAGGAATAATGCAGGGAGGTCTGGTGTGGAGAGATAATTGGAAGGCGGGTGGGGCTGGGGCGTAGGTAGCTAAGAGTCCAATAGGTGGATGGAGGTGGGGATGAAGATGATAGATTGGAGAGGAAGTTGGAGCGGATAGCTGGGAAAGAAGATTGGCAGGTACGACAGGTCATGAGAATGGTGCTGAGCTGGCAGATTGGAACTGGGGTAAGGTGGGGGGAGGGGAAATGAGGAAACTGGTGAAGTCCACATTGATACCCTGGGGTTGAAGTATTCTGAGGCAAAAGATGAGGCTTTCTTCCTCCTAGCGTCGGGTGGTGAGGGAGTGGCAATAAAGGGGCCCAGGACTTGCATGTCCCTGGTGGAGTGGGAGGGGGAGTTGAAATGTTCAGCCATGGGATGGTGGGTTTATTGGTGCAGGTGTCCTGGAGATGTTCCCTAAAGCACTTTGTGAGACGGTGTCTATCTCCCCAGTGCAGAGGAGACCGCATCGGGAGCAACGGATACAATAAATGACATGTGTGGATGTGCAGGTGAAACTTTGATGGATGTGGAAGCCTCCTTTGGGGCTTCGGATGGGGGTGAGGGAGGAAGTGTGAGTGCAGGTTTTGCAATTCCTGCGGTGGCAGGAGAAGGTGTCAGGAGGGGAGATGGGTTATTGGAGGGGCGTGGACCGGACCAGGTATTCATGGAAGGAACAGTCTTTGCGGAAAGGGGTGGGAAGGGAAATATATCCCTGGTGGTGGGGTCCATTTATAGGTTGCAGAAATGTCGGCGGATGATGCGGTTTATGTGGATCCCACTGTCACCATCCCCAACTCCCAGAACCCTGCTTATGACTCCACCCCCATTCCCACTACCACCACTCCCACTCCAGTTACAGGCTCCGCCCCCACTCCCAGCTCCACACCTACACCAGGTCCTAGCTCCCAGCCCAGCCAAGTTTTCACTATCCCCCAAGACCTCCCCCTCACTGAGGACGAACGATCAGTCCTCAGCAAAGGCCTTACCTTTATCCACCTCCGTCCACGCATCGATGAATTCAATATGTGTTGTGACATCAAACCCTTCTTCCGCTTACTTTTTCAACCAGGACTCCTGCCCACCTTCCGAGGACCCCTTCACCTGCCTCCAACACACTCCTTCCACCTGGACACCCCGTGATAGTCTATTACCCGCCCTCGATCTCTTCATTTCCAACTGCCACCGAGAAATTAACTGCCTCAACCTGTCTAAACCCCTCCCCCACTCCAACCTCTCACCCTCACAATGCGCAGCCCTCCACTCCCTCTGCTCCAATTCCAACCTCACCATCAAACCAGCAGATAAAGGGGGTGCAGTGGTAGTTTGGCGCACTGACTGCTGAAGCCAGACGCCAACTCGGGACACCTCCTCCTACCGCCCCCCTCGACCATGACCCCACCCTCCATCACCAAACCATTATCTCCCAGACCATACACAACCTCATCACAAAAGAGATCTCCCACCCACAGCTTCCAACCACATAGTCCGGGAACCCCGCACCACCCGATTCTATCTCCTTCCCAAGATCAACAAGCCTGATCACCCCAGCTGACCCATTGTATCAGCCTGCTCCTGCCCCACCAAACTCATCTCCACCTACCTCGATACTGCCCTATCCCCCCCTACTCCAGGAACTCCCTACATATGTTCGAGACATCACCCACACCCTCCACCTCCTCCAAGACCTCCATTTCCCCGGTCCCCAACGCCTCAACTTCACCATGGACATCCAATTCCTCTACACCTCTATCCATCATGACCAGGGTCTCCAAGCCCTCCATTTCTTCCTCTCCCGACGTCCCCAACAGTACCCTTTCACTGACACTCATTCGTTTGGCTGAACTGGTCCTCATCCTTAACAATTTCTCCTTCGAATCCTCTGCCTTCCTCCAGATGAAAGGGTTAGCCATGGACACCCACGTGGGCCACAGCTATGCCTGTCTCTTTGTTGGCGAAGTAGAATAGTCCATCTTCTGTAGTTACACCTGCACCACTCCCCACCTCTTCCTCCATTACATTGATGACTGCATTGGCACCACCTCATGCTCCTTTGAGGAGGTTGAGCAATTCATCAACTTCACCAACACATTCCACCCCAACCTTAAATTCACCTGGACCATCTCTGACACCTCCGTCCCCTTCTTGGACCTCTCCATCTCAATCAATGATGACTGACTTAACAGTGACATTTTTTACAAACCCATCAACTCCCACAGCTACGTGGATTACACTTCTTCCCACCCTACCTCCTGCAGAAATGCTATCCCGTATTCCCAATTCCTCAGCCTCAGCCATATCTGCTTCCAGGAGGACCAGTTCTACCACAGAGCACACCAGATGGCCTCCTTCTTTAAAGACTGTAATTTCCCTTCCCATGTGGTTGAAGATGCCCTCCAACGCATCTCATCCACTTCCCGCACCTCTGACCTCAAGCCCCATCTCTCCAAACCTCAACCAGGACAGAACCCACCCCCACACCCTCCCCACGGTCTTCACCTTCCACCCTACCAACCTCTGCATAAACTGCACCATCCGCCGACATTTCCACCACTTCCAAACGGACCCCACCACCAGGGATATATTTCCCTTCCCACTCCGTTCTGCTTTCCGTAAAGACTTCCCTCCTTGACTACCTGATCAGGTCCACGCGCCCCAACAACCCACCCTCCCCTCCTGGTACCCTCCCCTGCCACCGCAGGAATTTCAAAACCTGTGTTCAGACCTTCCACCTCACCTCCACTCAAGGCCCCAAAGGAACCTTCCACATCCAAAGTTTCACCTGCACATCCACCAATGTCATTTATTGTATCCATTGCTCCCGATGCGGTCTCCTTTACATTGGGGAGACTGGATCCCTTCTCGCAGAGCATTTTAGGGAACATCTCTGGGACTCCTGCACCAATAAACCCCACCACCCCATGGTCGAACATTTAAACCCCCCACCCCCCCGCCCCCACTCTGCTGAGGACATGCACATCCTGGGCCTGCTTCACCAGCACTCCCTCACCACCCAACGCCAAAAGGAAAAACACCTCATCTTCCGCCTTGGAACACTTCAACCCCAGGGCATCAATTTCCTCATTTCCCCTCCCCCCACCTTACCCCAGTTCCAATCTACCAGCTCAGCACCATCCTCATGACCTGTCCTACCTGCCAATCTTCCTTCCCACCTATCCACTCCACTCTCCTCTCCGACCTATCACCTTCATCCCCACCTCCATTCACCTATTGTACGCTTAGCTACCTTCCCCAGGCCCACAAGCCCCTCCCATTTATCTCTCCACCCCTGATGCTCCATGTCTCATTCCTGATGAAGGGCTTTTGCCTGAAACGTCGGTTTTCCTGCTCCTCGGATGTTGCCTGACCTGCTGTGCTTTTCTAGTACCACTCTAATCTTAAAAATCATACAACACCAGGTTATAGTCAAACAGGTTTAATTGGAAGCACACTAGCTTTCGGAGCGACGGTCCTTCATCAGGTGATAGCGGAGGGCTCAATCCTAACACAGAATTAAACCTGTTGAACTATAACCTGGTGTTGTGTGATTTTTAACTTTGTACACCCCAGTCCAACACCGGCATCTCCAAATCACTCTAATCTTGACTCTGATCTCCAGCATCTGCAGTCCTCACGCTCACCTAGCAGTCTTCATCAGGCTGTCCTCATCAGGCAGATGGAAGACAGAACAGAGGAACAGGACAAAGACCTTGGGAAGTGAGAGAGCAGGATGCTGGCCCCACTACTTTAATGTCCATGCAGCAGTCTCTTTGTCCTCTGTTATCAGTGAACCATTCCCAATTATCACAGTTGTATACTTTCTTTCTGTAACTAACTCGTGTCATATCTAAACCACTGTTTCTTGACAAAGTCAATAGACTACCAGAACATTACTCACAAATCATTGCCTGCCTAAATTAGGGAACTGTGATCACGATCCCCCTAAAATTCATAATGGAGGATGGGGTGGGGGGGGTCACCTTGATGTAGGCCGCATTGAGATAGTGATTTAACCCCTAGAGCAGTGTTAACTCCCTGCTCAACACTGAATTCAATCAGAGGAATAGGTCAGAAACAGGGGGAGGGCTAGCCCTCAGTCCAGTCAAAGGGAGGGTAAGGAGTACTGTGTCCTAGTACTGTCAGACAAGGATGTTGTCCACACATAGTGCAGGATTTGACCACAGTCAGTAATCAGCTTGGAACTCTCACCATGTGGGGATCTGTCCATCCCCAGTCCAGGGAGTGGACACTGGTCAGGAAGACCAGTCCCATTAGACAGGACAATTATTAGTCAGGGAGCCTTTGGGGTCTGAGGGCTGCTTGTCAAAGTTGATCATAGGTCTCATGTTAATACAGTACTGGGAATTTGGCCATTGATTATTGAGAGGCGTATAAGGCGAACCTAAAGGGATAACGGACTGAGATATTAGGAGATGGGAACAAGGACAGTGATGGGGAGGCTATCTCAAGGTGTAGGGAGTGTTTCTAGAACAACATCAGAGGGCATAGTTTGCTGAGTATGGGAGGTTATTGGCAGAGACCACTTCCATGGCATCAACAATGGGAGCATAGAGGAGCAGAGTGGACATCATTAAGATGTAATGATGGGGTCCAGGGAGCAGGGAGGACAGTGGAAGTGATGTTGAAGGTGATTAATATCCACATTAGGACAATAGATGTAAATGGATTCTCAGGGTAATACTTGGGAGTTCAGGGCAGGGTTTCTTCTTCCCCATAACCCTTGGTTCCCCTGTTCATCAAGAATCTATCTATCTTAGTCTTAAATATACACCATGTGCCCCCACTGCTCTCTGTGGCAAGGCGTTCCAAAGACTCACTTCTGAGAGTGAAAATACCTCTTCATCTCAGTCTTAAATTGATGCCCCTTGGTTCTGAGACTGTGCTGGCTGGTCCTAGACTTTTCCATGAGGGGAAACATCATCTCAGAGAAGTGAATGCTTGCCAAAAATACCCTATTTCTTGCAGAGCTTCCAAAGGTTCTCTGGGAGGAAAGGAACATTCCAGCATCATATATCACATAAGTTTGTGTTGGACTGTACTGAAGTGAAAGACAGGTCTCATGGTTTATGTTACTTTGAAAAGGGGATGGGCACAGCAAGCAGTCCTTGATTGATGTAATGTGCAGGTCAATCGTCTGACATGGCACTTTCACTAAATTGTGCACATGCTGCACTCAGGGCCACAATGGAGTCGATGACAGCCTGGGGAGAATCAGTTCCACAGCCTGGGTACACTTCATAAGTTCCCTTTTGCAAGTTTAACACTTTTGCTTCAGATTGAACTATCTTACTTTCACATTTTAAGATTGTTAATGAGCTCTTTTTCATTACATAATACCAGATCAAAATCAGCATGTTCTCTTGCTCAATGTATTGTTCTAGAAAATCATCCCAATGCTCTCCAGAAATTCATCCAGCACAGATTTAGTTGGACATACAGTCTATGTACAGCTTGAAGTTACCCATGATAATTGTGTTGTACATATTACAACCGTCTCTCATTTCCTGATTAACACCAGCTCCACACTCCCACTATTATTTGGTGTCCTATAAATAATTCCAACCAATGTCTGTTGCCCATTGCTGTTCCTTAGCTCCATGCAAACAGATTCCACATACTCCTCTTCCCATATGAGTCCTTACTTTCCTTCTTGACTGTCCTTCCTAAAAATATTCTTGAAGAATCAGTTCCAAGTCTTAGAGATATAGAGCATAGAAACAGACCTTTCGGCCTAACGCATTGTCGCTGACCAAGTTTCCTAAACTGAACTTTTTCCATTTGCCTGTGTTTGGCACATAACCCTCTGAACCTTTCCGACCTATGTGCCTGTCCAAGTTTCTTTGAAATGCTGTGATTGTACTCACTTCTAGCACTTCCTCTAGCAGCTTGTTTCATATATGCAACATCCTCTGTGTGAAAAAATTGCCACTCACATCCCTTTTAAATCTTGCCCCTCTCACCTTAAACCTATGCCCTCTAGTTTAGGATTCCCCCACCCTGGGGGAGATTAACTTGCCTTTTCATCCTATCTATGCCCCTTATTGACTTTATAAACCTCTGTAAGGTCATCCCTCAGCCTCCTACACTCCAGGAAACAAGTGTATCAGCCTGATCAGCCTCTGCTGATAGCCCAAACCTTCCAGTCTCATTAACATCCTTGTAAATTTTTTCTGCTATCTTTCCAGTTTAATAACTCCTTCCTATGCAGAATTGTATGCAGTTCTCCAAATATGGCCTTACCAATATCCTATGCAGCTGTAGCATAACGACCCAACACCTGTGCTGAATGCTGTGATAAATGAAGGCGAGCATATCAAATGCATTCTTCACTGCCCTGTCTACCTGTGACACTACTTTCAAGCAATTATATATCTGTACCCCTAGGTCTCTCTGTGTGACAACACTCCCCAGGACCCTACCATTAATTGTGTAAGTCCAGCCCTGGTTTGTCTTACCAAAATGCAACACCTTGCATTTATCTGAATTGAACTCCATCTGCCATTCCTTGGCCCATTGGCCCAGTTGATCAAGATCATGTTGTACTCTTAGATATCCTTTTTTATTTGTCTTCTATACCACTAAGTTTGGTGTCATCTGCAAATTTCGTAACCATGTCACGTTTGTTCTCATCCAAATCATTTATATAAATGTCAATCAACAATGGACCCAGCACTGATCCTTGTGGCACAGATCTGGTCAAAGGCTTGCCAGTCTGAACAACAACTCTCAACCACCATCCTCTGTCGCCTACCATCAAGACAATTTTGTGTCCAATTAGCTAGCTCCATGGATCGCATTTGATCTAACCTTACAACCAGTCTATCATGCAGAACCTCATTGGAGGCTTTGCTAAAATCCATGTAGACAATGCCCACCACTCTGTCTTTATCTATCTTCTTAGTAACTTCTTCAAAAAATTCACTAAAATTGGTGAAGCGCAATTTTCCACTCAAAAAGTCATCCTGACTATCTTTAATTAGTCCTAGGCTTTCCAAATGCATATAAACTCTGTCTCTCCGAATCCCCTCCAATATCTTACCCATCATTGATATTAGGCTCATCAATGTATAGTTCTCTGGTTTTTCTTTGCAGCCTTTCTTAAATAATGCCACTAAATTAGACAATCTCCAATCTTCTGACACCTCACACGTGGCTATCAATGATACAAATTTCTCTACTAGGGGCCCCACAATTTCTTCCCTAGCTTCCCACAATGTCCTGGGATACATTTGATCTGGTCTTGGGAATATATCTACCTTTACGCATTTTAAGACTTCTGGTGCCTCGTCTTCAGTAATATGGACTCTTGTCAAGATGTCACTGTCTATCCAAGTTCCCTAGCTCCCATGTCTTTCTCCACAGTAAATATTGACGAGGATTATTCATTTAGAATCTCACCCATCTCACACACTTAGATGACCTCATTGACTTTTAAGGAGCCCTGTTCTCTTCCTAGTTACTCTTTTGCCTTTATTATACTTGCAGAATCTCTTTGGATTCTGCTTTTACTTATCTGTGAAGGTTATCTCATGTCCCCTTTTTGCCCTCCTGATTTCCCTTTTAAGTGCACTCCTAAACCCCCATAACCTCCAGGGATTCATTTGATCTCAGTTGTCTGTTCCTGACCTTAATTCTACATTTTTAAAATTTAATTTAAATACCACCATCTCCCTTGGAACATTGTCTCTGCATTAACTGTCTAGCCATAATACCACAAGGGCCATTGCCACCCCCTTCATATTTAGCTCTTGCATGCTTGGCTGGTTAAAAATTATGATGATGTTTGGAATTCTACTGTTTTTAAATATTCACTGTATGCTTCTGAGGGATATGCTGTGTTGATTCAGAGCTTTTCCATGATTATTTGCGTGTCCTAGCTCAGAAACTTGAATTGAGATTGTTGAAAGCATTTGCTTTGTTACACACCCCGTCATTCTTGTCGATAGCCCCTTAATTTAAACATTGCCTATCAGCTGGTTATTTTTGTGGAATACCGATCATTTCATTTTTAATATTGATTAATTTTGTTAAGTTTAACTTGAACAATTTGTTTTAACCAAACTGTGTTGCTCGTTTTCTGCATCATTTTGGACTCAGCTATTCTGTAGTCACGTATTGCAACTTACTCATTTTTACGCTCACTTTGTGGAGGACAAGAAGCCAACATGTCCAAGATGTTTCTTTCCTTTTCAACATTAATCTAAACAGTAAGACCATAACCTGAGAGTGCTCCAAATTGAGCCCACCATCCATAAATAAAAGTGATTCAACATGAATATATTCCCTGTTTTTGTTCAATATTCCATTAAAATTGATCTTAAATCTTTAAACCCCAGAAATCCCTTGAAGTGTGCATATGACTACAGAGGTTGTCTCCACAAAATAATATAATCTCCGATGATTTAGTACTTTCTGCAACACGTTTTGTTGTTAACTATCAACATCAGAACCTGTTCTAGCATTAAATTGTGATTCTCACCGAGAATTAAGATTTCCATTCGCTTCAAAGCAATGGTTATCCCCAATTAGCATAAAAGAGAAATAACTTTCATTGAACTGAACATTCAGCTTTATTGTATTTCTGCTTCAGTGCCACTGACAGCAATAATTTAGAATTAGGGTTCTTTCTAATTCCAGAAGTAGGTACATGTTGTCTTTTGTTTGCAAAAAACCGAAGGACAAACATGTCCTGGTTCTTAAAAAAATTTTCTCTGTTAACCTTCTGCAACCGAGTGTGAACAGGAACTTCGTGCCACACACAAATGATGCATGGTAGGATGCACTTAATCAATCACAGCAAAGTGCATGAACTCAGTGACCAAAAACAGCACAAGTGCCCATGAACAATACCAGTTAAAAATAAAGGGCAGAGAGTTAGGCACTGTGAGCAGATGGTGAACAGGTTTCTCAATTGGGCCTCTGGTTAGTCATTAGCCTGAGAATATATTGTCAGTGCACTTTATCATTTTTCACTGTTTTTCCCTTTTTTTTTTGGAAATGTTTCACTTGCACACTGTGTCTAAGCTCAGGGCCCACATTGGACTTGAAATTGGGAACGTTCCAGGTGGAAATATGTGGTTGTATGAAAAAAGCCTTAATATAACTGGTTGAAAAGGGAGAACAAAGATGTGAAAAGAGATTACCAAGATTCCTAATATTTTGGATGTATATTTTAGCTATGTCAAAATACATTGTCCCAAAGAACTTTTGTGTCAAATTCAGTATCTGATACAATCAAACATGAAGGTTGAAAAGATTATCAGTAATCAATTATAAAAGTGACAAAATAACTTGTTACAGAGAATGCTGAAGCCAGGGGAAGGGAGGCATGAGGAAATAATGCATTCCACTGATTTTCTCTGTGACACTGTCCCCATCTCAAAGGCATCTCTGGGAAAGGACGGAAGAGGAAAGTCTCAGCTACTGGTTCTTGCCAAATGCCAATGCCAGCTGGTCCCAGCATCAACTCTGGCAGACTCTGTATCTAGTTGTCTGCCTGGGGTACACTGCAGTCTCCTCTCTTGCCACTCACTGCCAGGTACTTGTCTGTAAATATGACCTCGCGGGCATTCCCCAGTGTGTTCCTTCTCTCCTTATAAAAGAATAAAGGAAGTAAAAATGCCTCTGGGGAGATAACCAACCATAATGGATGGAAATTACCATCCCAAGAGGTGGCAGGAAAGGAAAATAATCAAGCAATTTGGAACTGGACAGATAACCAACCCCTTCTTACTACATCAGCAATTAAGTTTTGGTCAAGTTTCCTGATCCACTACTGCTAGATGAGAGGCATTGTGGGGCTCCATCTACGGCAATCAGGGGGAGAGCTATGGTATGATTAGGGGGCAGTCAGATGGACAGTGAAAGCCACTCCCTGTGTCCTTGCCTCTGGTCCCCATTCCCATTTACTCCTGATCCTTACTCAGTCAACCACTTTCTCGCCAACAAATCACTTACCTTTGTACTGATCCCACTCTTCATGGCCAGTGACTGGGCTTTAGACACATCACTGCTAAACAAAGTGGCTGTTAGTCTCTGATTGGATGGCAGCATGTGGCAGAGAGGGCTATCTCAGTTCCCAGAACTTAATTGGTCAAGAAGCTCTGCCAATCACCACTCAAGGGTTGAATTGGAATTTGATTTTCTAGGCTTTCTCACTGGTGAGGAAAAGGGGTTCACTGTACCTTAAAGATTCCTAACCCCTCAGTTTATGTGAAGAATGAAAACCCTGGCTATTTGGTTACCTGTAATATATGGAATATATAATAAACATATATTGAATATTTCAGTACTATGTTTTCCACAGTAATTTCCTATATTACAAAAGCTTGATCAGGTACAAACAACCTGATGGGCTCAAAATCTCCCAACACACTGGGAAGCAGCAGTGGTTGCTCAGAAAATGATTCAAGTATACATTGGAATCCTAATTAAAATCAGATAGGCCTGGACCTCAAAGAAATCAGAAAATTAACAACACCAACTACTATGAATGCAGCTGTACAAATTAAACAGCCATAAAATATCGGCTCTGTCAAGCTAGAGGCCCACTTTTTTAAGAAAATGAAACAAACTGGCAGATTGCTTTGCTATTTAAATACCAAAAATTGCAAAGGGTTTCTCAAAGCTTTATAAGTCAAAGTCTGTACATTCAGCTTAAATACTCAGTCATTCAGATTGAAAATAGAGCTTTTAAAATCCTAAAAAGTGGTTTTCTAGATTAAGACAGTTTACCTGTGTGCAGAGGTCAGCTGGTTGTCTCTACCTTGATGGCAGAACAGTGGGAAGCCTACATGACATCACCATAACTTAATTGACACAAACACCATCTAGTGGCTGAATCCATCTACTACAAACTTGTATTCCCCAAAGATACCTTCTCAAATTTAGTAAAAGGGCTGCAACACTGAAAAATAAAGTGAAACAAAACCGACAATGCTGAAGAAATACAGCTCCTGTAAAGAGAAAACAGAGTTAATGTTTCAAGCCCACTGACCCTTTATCAGAACTCTGCAGCAGCATTTGCAGTTCTTTGTGTTTATTTTAGCAAAAAATAAATTGAAACTGAATCAAAAGAGGGGTGAATAAAAGGAATGCAAAACAAACAAGTAATAATAGAATGAAGTTTGCATGTTATTTGATGAAAAGATAGCTTGAGACCTTCAGTGAGAAGTGGAAACAGTCATAAATAATGTGGGCAGCAAATGGAATCCTTATAGAATATAACTTATTGATGTAATATGTGCAGCTTAATTTTGCAGATGAAACAATAAAGGATCCTGGCAAGAGACCTCTGAAAATCTTACTTGTTTTTGGCAAGGAAGGACTTCACTGAATTAATATGTCCAGTCTTTTTGTGGGTCCCTCCATCCATCTTAGAGGAGGAGGAGGGAGAAAAAAAATTACTTTATGACACATAGGTGGCATGGGTAGCATCATTGTAAATCTTCTTTCACTTTTTAAATATATGTTCACTTGCACTGTTAAGCCGTAATATAACTTTCACTGTTGGACTTGTTAAGTCACCACCCATTTCAGATGTGAGCAGCTTCTTCTGATATTTCAAGGATGAAAGAAGTTGCAATCACCAGAGTTGCTTATCTCTCACAAGCTACTGACAGCTTGGCTGCAGATAGGCTGAGACATCCAGGATCCTTGAACCATAATGTTCAACACTTCAGCCACAGTGATCTCCATGTGATATCTATCAGTAGCTAATCTGTGGGGGATTTAAGAAAGATATCACAAGTTTATACTTCAGCCCTCACATCCACCATAGTGAAGCATCACACAGTATAATCTAGATTCTTATTGCAATGGAGAAAATGAGGATTGCAGATGCTGGAGATCAAAGTCAAAAAGTGTGGAGCTAGAAAAACACAGCACTTCAGGCAGCAGCTGAGGAGCTGAAGAATCGACGTTTCAGACATAAGGCCTTCCTCAGATGCTGCCTGACCTGCTGTGTTTTTCCAGCACCACACTTTTTGACTACTTACTGTCATGCTTACATAAGGAACTCTAAGATATAATTCAGCCAATAAGCCACCATTAACCCCTTCTACACCAGCACACATCACAGAAGAAAAGACTCCCTTCTAAATCTCAGATTAACTCCTTGCTATCAGAATGTAGGGTTGGAGGAAATGAGGAGTTTACAACAGTAACGGGGTGTAATGGGTGGCAGTTTCAAGTGAAGGCACTGCAAATACATTCAAGTAGATGGTTATTGCTAGGAATGGTAGGAGAGGTAGTCAGGTAGTGCAGGAGACTCCTGTGCCTATACCCAGTTCAAACAGGTATGCCATTTTGGATACTGTAGCGGGATTGTCTCACAAGGGAATATAGGACTGACAGTTGGGTTTCTGGTACCGTGACTGGCTCTACTACAATGAGGGATATGCCAGGTTTCAAGTGATTGATTCTAATAGGAGACTCTCTATTCTCGGGAATAGACAGACCTTTCTGCAGTCGTCAGGGAGACATTAGGGTAGTGTGTTGGCTCCGAAGTGTGAGGGTCAAGGGTGTCTCGGAAAGGGAGCAGAATATTCTGAAAGGGGAAAGTGACCAGCAGGAGATCGTTGTGCACATTGGTACCAATGAAAAGGGGTGAGATTCTGCAGAGAGAATACGGGAAACTAAGCAAGATGTTAAAAAGTAGGTCCTTGCGAATAGTAATATCTGCTCTACTACTTGTGCCACGTGCTAGTGACAGTAAGAATAGGAGGATAGAGCAGATGAATTCATAGCTAAGGAGCTGGTGCAGGGAGTAAGGATTCACACTTTTGGATCATTGGAATCCCTTAAGGGGTAGAAGTGATCTGTTTAAGAAAGGTAGGTTCCACCTGAATTAGAAAGGGACCAATATTTTTATGTGGAAATTTTCTAGTGTTACTGAGAAGCCTTTAAATTGGTAAGGGAGGAGAATAGTTGGGAACCAAAGCAATAGTGAGAAAGGAAAAAAGGCTAAGGCTGGTATAGTAGTAAAGGGGAGTACATGATTCAGTGGAAGCCCACAGAACTAGAAAGGGTTAAATTGGACTTAATCAGATCAGGGAAAACATAATGGGACTTGATTAGATCAGGGATGAGTTCTTAGCAGATACTTACAGGGCAAGAAGAGTGATTTTGTAATTGCTAACTGGCAACTGATTATAGAGGGAACACATGACCTTTAAAATGGTTGAAGCACTAAAGTGGACAACAGGTGGTAACTGCAATATTAGTTTCACGTGATATGAAGTACTTCACTGAATAATCGCCGGTAACCGCAGAGATCAGTTTCAAGTGCCATTGCTAAAGAAATTAACATTGCTACAGAAATTAACAAATACAGATACACCCGAACCATAGAAAACACAAGGTTATAAGAACGTGAATCATGATTGGACAGGAGCAGCTGCCTTCTACCATCTATGAATCTGTCACATCTTTGCAGTTGTATCAGCCATGCAACTGCCACACTTCTGAAATAAAGACTTAAAGAAGACATAATGTAATTCCTGGGTCTGGTTATTCCTATTATCGGGAAAATGAGTACCTAACAGGGAACAAGTCAAATAGTCAAGGCAGATAAGAGAGTGGCAGAGAACAATTTTTTTTTTAAAGCAAGGACAAAGATTGATGAAGGCAAAGCACTAGATCTTATCTACGTGGACTTCAATAAAGTGTTTGACAAGGTTCTGCATAGTAGACTGGTTAGCAAGGTTAGATCACATGGGATCCAAGGGAGTTAGCTAAGTGGAGAGAAAATTGGCTTGAAGATTGGAAATAGGGGGTAGTGTTGGAGGATTGTTTTTTGGACTGGAGACCTGTGATCAGTGGAGTGCTACAGGATCAGTGCTGGGTCCACTGCTTTTTTGTCATTTGCATGAACGATTTGGACATGCATATAGGAATGGTTAATAAGTTTGCAGATTATATCAAAATAGAGTTTTTAGTGGACAGTGAAGAAGATAATCTCAGAGTATAATGGGACCTTGATGGGCTAATAGGCCGAGGAGTGGCAGATGGATTTTAATTTGGATAAACGGGAGCTGTTGTATTTTGGTAAGGCAAATCTGGGCAGGAGTTATACAGTTAATAGTGGGGCCCTGGGAGTGTTGTCTAATAAAGAGACCCAGGGGTGCATAGATCCTTGAAAGTAAAGTCGCAGGTAGACCGGGTAGTGAAGAAGGCATTTGTCACACTTGTCTTTATTGGTCAAAACATTGAGTATAGTAGTTAGTATGTCATGTTGCAGCTGTACAGGACATTGATGAGGCCACTTTTGCAATGTGGTGTACAATTCTGGCTGTCCTTCTACAGGAAGAATGTTATTAAACTTGAGAAGGAGAAGAAACGATTTACAAGAATGTTATTGAGAGAGGCAAGAGAGGAGATTTCTGAGGCCTTGATCAAGATCTTTGGATCCTTGTTAGCCCCTGGAGGTGTCCCAGAGGACTGGTGAGTAGTTAATGATGTTCATGTGTTCAAGTAAGGAAATAGGGATAATCCCAGAAACTACAGACTGGTGAGTCTGACGTCAGTGGTTGGAAAGCTATTGGAAAGAATTCTTAGGGAAAAGACTTATGTGCATTTGGAAAAGCATGGCCTAAATGGTTTTGTGTGGAGCAGGTCATGTCTTACTAACGATTGAATTTTTTGAGGGAGAAACAAAAATAATCAATAGGAGTACAGCATGTTGTAGACATGGATTTTAGTAAGGCTTTCGAAAAGCTTCCTCGTGGTAGGGTCATCCAGAAGATTAAGATGCATGGGGTCCATTGTGACTTGGCCATGTGGATTCAGAATTGGCTTGCTCACTGAAGGCAGAGGGTGGTGTTGGAAGGGTGTTTTTCTGGCTGGAGGTTGTGACTAGTGGTGTTCCACAGGGATTCTGTACTGGGATCTCTGTTGTTTGTGATTTATATAAATGACTTGGATGCAACTGTAAATAGGTGGGTTAGTAAGTTTGCAAATGACACAAAGATTGGTGGAGTTGTGGGTAATGTAGAAGGTTGTCAAAGGGTATAGATCAATTGCAGATATGAGTGGAGAAATGGCAGATGAAGTTTAATCTGTGTAAGTGTGAGGTGCTGCACTTTGAGAAATCAAAATGCTAAGGAAAAATATATAGTTAATGGCAGGACCCTGAACAGTATTGATGTACAGAGGGATCATAGGGTTCAAGTCCACAGTATCCCGAAAGTGCACACACGAGTAGATAGGGTGGTAAAGAATGTGTATGGCATGCTTGCCTTTTTCATTCAGGGAATTGAGCACAAGAGTCAGGATATCATATTGTAGCTTTATAGGACTTTGATTAGGCCGCACTTGGAGTATTGCGTTCTATTCTGGTTGTGACATTACAGGAAGGATGTGGAGGTTTTGGACAGAGTGCAGAAGAGGGTTACCAGGATGCTGCTTGGATTAGAGGGTATGAGCTATAAGGAGAGGCTAGAAAAACTCAGGTTGTTTTCTCTGTAGCAGCAGAGGCAGGGGGGCGGAGGGGGGGTGGAGGGAGAGAGACTTGATAGAAGTTATGAGATACATTTTTAGGGTTGACAGTCAGAATCATTTTCCCAAAGTTGACATGTCTAATATTAGGGGGCATGCATTTAAGATGAGATTGGAAAAGATTAAAGGAGATGTGAGGAGCATGGTTTTTACACAGAGAGTGGCAATAGTCTGGAATGCGCAGCTATGAAAGGGGGCTTTAAGGGGTTTTACATAAGCAGATGAATATACAAGGAATGGAGGGATATGGAACAAGGGCAGTCGGAGGGATTCATTCAATTTGGTGTTATGTTTGGTTCATGGGTGCATGTTCTATGTTCACTCATCCTCTCTAACACCCACCCACTCCCACATTCACTCACTAACATTCACCTACTCATTACCAACCATCCACCCACTCACACATAACCACCCATCCACACACTCACCCAATTACCCACACACATTCACCCACCCATTCACACACACTCACCCACTCAACCACACTCACACACCCATTCACAGAAACCCACTCATTAAGAGTCATCCATTCACTAACACTGCACTGTTCACAACATTCACTCATTCATTAGCACTCTACCATCGTAACCAACCGTATAGTCTCACACTGTGAAATACTTCTCCAGATTCCCTCTGATCATGAGATCCCCATTTTCCCATTCTTTGAATAAAAAAGTTTCTTCTGAATTTGCTATGAGAGTTTTATATCACTATCAAATATCAATGGCCTCAAATATGCTGTTGCATTCTCTCTGTATCCAGTCTGTCAAACCTTTTAACAAGAAGAAAGAAATTAGAAGCAGGAGGAAGTCTTTTAGATTAGATTCCCAAGGTGTAGAAACAGGCCCTTCGGCCTAACCAGTCCTCACCGACTCTCCGAAGGATAACCCACCCAGACCCATTTCCCTCTGACTAATGCACCTAACACAATGGGCAATTTACTTGACCTGCACATCTTTGTGACTGTGAGAGAAAGCCTATGCAGATACAGGGAGAATGTGCAAACTCCACAAAGGCAGTGGCCTGAGGCTGGAATCAAACCTGGGACCCTTATGCTGTGAGGCAGCAGTGCTAACCACTGAGCCACTGTGTCATCTTTTGGCCTCTCAAACCTAGTCCACCTAAGTTATGATAATTCAATTTTGATGCTAACCTCCTCCCCAGTGTCTGCCCTCTCAATCTAAAATCTGTTTAACTCCACAATGAATATATTTGATGATACAGCCTTTAACATTTGTTAGTGAGCAGAATTCGAGACTTTAACAACAACAATGGGAGGCATGGTGGCACAGTGGTTAGCACTGCTGTCTCACAGCACCAGGGAACCAGGTTAAATTCCTGCCTCAGGCAACTGCGTGGGTTTCCTCAGGGTGCTCCGGTTTCCTCCCACAGTCCAAAAATGTGCAGGTTAGGTGAATTGGCCATGCTGAATTGGCTATGCTAAATTGTCCATAGTCTTAGGTGAAGGGGTAAATGTAGGGTCTGGGTGGGTTGCTCTTCGGAGGGTCGGTGTGGACTTGTTGGGCTGAAGGGCCTGTTTCCACACTGTAAGTGATCTAAAACTACCTGACAGAAGAGTTTCCTACTCATCTCTGTGCAAACGTAAGATAATTCATTTTTTTAAGCTCTATCCCTAGATCGAGATTCATCCACAAGGAAAAACATCCTCTCAGCATCTACCCTGTCAAACCTCTTACATGTTTTAGTAAGATGGTCTCATAACCTTCTGAAACTACAGTGAACATAAACCCAAACACCTCAGAGTCATACGGCATCGGTCCAAGCAGTCCATGCCAAATATAATCCCAAACTAAACTAGTCCCACCTGCCTGCACCTGGCCTATATTCCTCCAAACCATTTCTATTTGTATACTTATCCAAGCATCTTCTAAGCATTATATTTGTGCCCATATCGACCACTTTCTCAGGAAGTTCATTCAACACATGAACTTTGCCCCTCATATTTTTATTAAATCTGTCTCACCTCACCTGAAAAATATATCCCCTAGTCTTGAAATTCCCCGTCCTAGTAAAAAAAACTCCCATCATTAACCCTACCTGTACCCATCATGATTTTACAAATCTCTCTAAGGTTCTTATGCTCCAGTGAAAAAAGTGCCAGCCTTTCTTTATAACTCAACCTTCCATACCCGGCAACATCCTGGTAAATCTCTTCTGAACCCTCTACAGTTTAATAATGTCCAAGTCAACCCCTCCATCCCGGGAATCAGCTTAGCAAACCTTCTCTGAACTGCCTCAAATGTAAATTTATATCTCCTTAAGCCACCAAAACAGTACACAGTACTCTAGGTGTATTCTCACTAATGCACTGAACAGCTATTGTAAAACTTCTACATTTTTATGCTCCTCTTCCTCTTCCTGAAAAACAACCCTTGCAACAAAGACCAATTTGTCATTCGCCTTCCTAATTACTTGCTATGAATGCATACTAGGGTTTTGCGATTCATCTAATCCCTTGGTCTCATCTGTTATGCTGTATTTTGCACATCACTCTATTTAAATAATATTCTATTTTTCTATTCTTTTTGCCAAAGTGGACAAGTTCAAATTTCCCACATTATACTCTTGGTTTTTTTTGCCCGCAATGTAACTTATTTTTTGTCCACTCTGCTCCATTATCCAGGTCGTAGATTTTACTAGTAGAGGAATTGATTTTCAGAGCCACAAGGCTATGTTGCAGGTGTAGAAAACTCTCGTCTGGGTGCACATGGTGGTGGAGGATTGTTTTTCAGACTGGAGGTCTGTGACCAGTGGAATGCCACAAGGATCAGTGCTGGGTCCCTACTTT
This sequence comes from Chiloscyllium plagiosum, assembly GCF_004010195.1. Taxonomy (NCBI): domain Eukaryota; kingdom Metazoa; phylum Chordata; class Chondrichthyes; order Orectolobiformes; family Hemiscylliidae; genus Chiloscyllium; species Chiloscyllium plagiosum. Next base: position 67,563,266 of record NC_057725.1, read on the forward strand.
TTGTAATTTATATAAATGATTGGAATGCGAGCATAAGACGTATAGTTAGTAAGTTTGCAGATGACACCAAAATTGGAGGTGTAGTGGACAGCGAAGAAGGTTACCTCAGATTACAATGGGATCTTGATCAGATGGGCCAATGGGCTGAGGAGTGGCAGATGGAGTTCAATTTAAATAAATGTGAGGTGCAGCATTTTGTAAAGGCAAATCAGGGCACTTAATGATAAGGTCCTAGGGAGTGTTGCTGAACAAACAGGAGTGCAGATTCATAGTTCCTTGAAAGTGGACTTGCAGGTGGATGTGATAGTGAAGAAGGCGTTTGGTATGCTTTCCTTTATTGGTCAGAGTATTGAGTACCGGAGTTGGGAGGTCATGTTGAGGCTGTACAGGACATTGGTCAGGCCACTTTTGGAATATTGTGTGCAATTCTAGTCTCTGTCCTATCGGAAGGATGTTTTGTAACTTGAAAGGGTTCAGAAAAGATTTACAAGGATATTGGAAGATTTGAGCTATAGGGAAAGGTTGAATAGGCTGGGGCTGTTTTCCCTGTTCAATCATAATAGTGTAGTAACATGGTGGCAATGGCAACCAGAGTTATGGAAATGGTAGTAAGAGCCTTAAGTGAAGTATAGTGAGTTTAAACCACAAGGCCAGCCTAGTGATCCAAACCCAAGGGAGTATGGGAGAAACCCAAAGTGAATCTGAGCAGTGATAGGGAATATCTGGACATTGAATGAGGAAGAGGATATCCCACGGAGAAGCTGTAAAAGTATGGGAGAAGGTCCACAGCAGATCACATGGTAAGGAAGATGGAGAGATCAATCAGCTACAGTGAATGAAGTATTCCAGCAGTTCAAAGTGCCACTGATAAAGGGAAGAATTGAGCACTGAGAAAACATGCCAATGACAAGGTGTGTTATCATTTAAAAAAAAGTCTTTGGTCACAACAGAACTTCACTTGCGAGTCTCCAGGTTTACAGAGAGTCAAAAGTGCAAAGACAGAGTACAGGGTTCAACTGCAATAGTAGCTGAGAATATTAAACACAGTCTGTGCAAATCCCTGCACAGAGGACACAGAGAAGTAGGGTGGAAAATTCTTCAGTACTGTGACAGAGTGTCATAGCAAGAAATCAACTCCTCTGATTTCTCTTTTAGATTCTCTTTTAGATTACTTACAGTGTGGAAACAGGCCCTTCGGCCCAACAAGTCCACACCGACCCGCCGAAGCGTAACCCATCCATACCCCTACATTTACCCCTTACCTAACATTACGGGCAATTTAGCATGGCCAATTCACCTGACCTGCACATCTTTGGACTGTGGGAGGAAACCAGAGCACCCGGAGGAAACCCACGCAGACACGGGGAGAACGTGCAAACTCCATACAGTCAGTCGCCTGAAATGGGAATTGAACCCGGGTCTCTGGCGCTGCGAGGCAGCAGTGCTAACCACTGTACCACTGTACCACCGTGCCGCCCATAGGTGTTTAAAATGAATACTGGAGTGGAAAGATTAAGGGAAACGGAAGGTTTAATAAATTTTAGATTGGATACAAGAGAAGATATCTCAGTCCTTTTAGATGCTTCCCATGGTTGAGGCCTTAAATCCTCAGACTATCTTCTATTCATCTTCGGGGTTGGAGCTTCAGATAAGGGGCCAGGTGTGAGCTATGCTTCACTACAATGGGAGAGAGGTTACAGAGATCTTGTATGTAATCAAAAATCCTTGTGATAATTGATTAAGTGGAGCTGTGTGTATAGTTGTAAATATGCTTTATTTGGTGGACAACAAAGATACACAAGCCTTAATATTGCAAGGAGGTGGGACAGACCCTCTATTTCTCTCAAAACAGAAGCTGCCCTTGGACCCACCTTCTCCTTCTTACCTATTTAGCTGCCATTCTTCCCATCTAATTGCCACCTCCCCTCTTTGATCAAAGGACACCCTAACCCTCACTAATTCAGTTGATGCCCTATCCCATCACCCACCCACTAGATACTGAACCCTTTACTTAGCTGCCACCAAATTCTTCCAGCCAATGTTCTACCAGCCTACCCTCTCACTCAGCTGCCACATCTGCACTGGCAGAATTGAATATATGCAACATATCATCCCCAGCCTACACAGGTTTGCCACATTGACAGAAAATTTTCAAACCTCAGATGATCCTCCTCACCAATTTTCCATGATCACAATATGATTGAATTTCCCATCCAGTTTGAAGGGAAAGCATGCATCCCTGACAAGTGCTTTAAACCCAAATAATGGTAACCGTGAAGGTATGAAGGCAAAGCTGGATAAGGAGTGAGGGAAATAAGGTTAAATGCTAGGTCAGAATGGTTACAGTGTCCAACATTTAAGGAAATATTTAATAACTCTTAATAATTTTAGAACAGCAAGGATCTATCCAAGGTAGAAATAAAGATTGTTTAAGAAGGATCCATCATCTGTGGAAAAAAAACAGGAAGTTAAGGATAGTATAAAATTGAAAGAAACAATATGCAAATCTGCAAAGATTTATGTTTGGTCAGATGACTGAACAGACCTTCAGAACAAGCAAAGAGTGACTAACATGATAGTAAGGAGGTAGAGGTATAAGAGAAAACCAACCAGTAATACAAAAACAGCAGGCACATTTGGAGAAATGTTTTCAGTTTTGTTGTCCTTACTTAAAAGAAAGATACAATTTCAGTAGAAGCAGTTCAGAAAAGATTCAATTAACTAATTCCTGGGATTAAGCCCTTATTTTTTGAAGAAAGGCTGAACAAATTAGACCTATATCCATAAGAGTTTAGAAAGCTGAGTGGTGACCACACAGAAAACATAAGATCTCAAGGGGACTGGATAGGGTAGACACTGAAGGATACAAGAGGAATTGTCAGAGATATTGAAACTAGGGGACATTATTTAAAACTAAGAGACCACCACTTCTGTCCAAGGTTGGTTATACTTTGGAATTCTCCTCCTGCGAAAATAATGGAGACTGGTGCCTTAAATTTATTCAAAAATGATTTTTGACATACAGTATAGTTCAGTGTTATAGAGTGCAGACAAGAAAGTGGAGCTGAGACCACAACCAAAGCAGCAAAGGTCTTACTGAATGGTGAATTAGTCTAGAAGGGACTGTGACTGATCCTGTGTTCCTATGTCATAAAAGGTCCATCACGAAGAAGTACAAGCAGCTATTTTTAAAAAACTGTGCACAGAACAAGAAATGTTTAATCACAAAATGGATCATGTTAGTATCATACATTATAGGAAAGTTAGGAGAATGTTCCCAGAGATGACGATCTTCAGTCATAAGAATGGATTGAAGACATTGGGACTTTCTCCATGGAGAGAAGAAGGCTGAGAGGATATCTGATAGAAGTTTTCAAAATCCTGGGCAGGTTGACACAGTAGATAGGGTGAAGCTGAATGGACTTATAAAGGACCAAGAATGAGAATGAGTGGACATATACTTAAACCGATGTGCAAAAGAAACAAGGGTGATATCAGGAAAAAAAAGCTAGTTGTTAGGATATGGAATGCACTGCCTGGAAACATGGTGGAGGGAGGTTCAATTGAAGCTTTCAAGAGAGCATTGGATGATTATTTGGACAGTAATGATGTGTAGGGATATGGGGAAAAGGCAGGAGATTGACACTTGACAATAGAACAAGTGCAGACACAATGGGCTGAATGGCCTCCTTCTGCACTGTGTGAATCTGTGATTCTGTGAATATTCAATGTGCAAAAATTGTGATCTATATAACAGAAGTCTGTAGACTTATTGTGATCTGTACAGCAACTGGAGGCTGCAAAAGAAATCCACTAAAAGGCAATGGAAGCACTACAGAGATTTTGTTTTCTTACCAAAGACCAAACTATTGAGCTTCTGCTAGTACAGAATGCCTGAGAAAGTTTAAAGTTGAACATCAGAGCAAGCTTGCTCTGTCATTTATTAAGATAAACATCATATTCCTGTGCTTTTCCCATATTCCTTGATGCTGTTACTGACTTGAAATCTATCCATTTTTGTCTTGAACAGATTTAATGACAGAGTTTCCACAGCCCTCTGGTGGAGAATTCCAAAGATTCTGAGGGAAGAAGCTCTGCCTTGTCTCAGACCTAAATGGTTGACCCCTCATTCGGAGTCTATGTCCCTTGGTTCTAGACTGCAAAACATCCTTTCTGGCACCTAGCTTGTATTTTTAGAGTTTTGTCAGTTTTTAAAGATTGCCTCCATTCCCAGATTCTATTGGACATCGACACTTCCCAATCTCGCATGGGAGTGATAATATCTTCCTTTCTAAGAGGCTGTGATCATTTGAGTCCTGGATTCACCACTTTTCTTAATTGGTCCTCACTGCCGTGACATTCAAGATTTCATAAGTGTCATAGCCAAGAAGCAACCATCCTCAACCACTGCCATTCAACTTCACCTCCTTTAAATAAGAGAAAATGCTCTTGGAGATTAGCCCCTGAAAGTAGAGAGGGGTTAAGGGGGCAAGTGGAGTAAATGCATCCAGCTTCTGCTCCAAACGTATCTGACTCATGCAAGGAATGGTGCAAATTATACAAACACAAAACTCAAACTAAGCAGGTACTTCTGAAAATAGTATTGGTTCCAAGCGCCTTACCTACTAATGTGTAAGTCCAAGAATTTATGGAGATGGTACAATCCTTGTGAAGGATAAACAAGATCTGTTTGAATGTCATGATGTACGGTCAGCCCTTTAGATAGAGTCATACAGCACAAAAAAGCAGGCTGCGGCTTTAGGCTAAAATAAAAAAAAATTGCTATTGACTGATTTTGCTGATAAGCCTTTTGGTAAAGCTGGGAAAACCACTAATATTTACTGCTACAGTCCAAATAGACTCTTCATTGTTAGCATTTCCCAAGAGTTGTTATTATCGTTCCCATGTGGATTGGTCAGTCTTTGATATGCTATGAGAGTCCTCAACATGCCAGAATCCATGAAGTTATAGTCATGGAGTCATACGGCACAGAAACAGACCCTTCGGTCCAACTTGTCCATGTCGACCAGGTTTCTTAAACTGAATTAGTCCCATTTGCCCACATTTGGCCCATATCCCTCTAAATCTTTCCTATCCATGTACCAGTCCAAATGACTTTTAAATGCTTAATTGCACTCATCTCTGTCACTTCCTTTGGCAGCTCATTCCACATATGAACCACCTTCTGCAAAACAAAGTTGTCCCTCGGGTCCCATTTAAATCTTTTCCCTCTCAACTTAAAGCTATGTCCTCTAGTTTTGGGATCCCCTACCCTGAGAAAAAACTTTGGCTATTCACCTTATCTATGCACCTCATGATTTTATAAATCTCTGTAAGTTCATTCCTCAGCCTCTGAGGTTCCAGGGAAAGAAATCCTAGCCTACCAGCCTCTCCTTATAACTCAAACTGCAAGTCTCATGGCATGAGGTGAAATGTGGGCAAGAAAATCTGCTGCTGATTATTGTGTATGGCACTAACCTCAGCTGAGGAGGTTGAACAACACTTAGAGGAAGCAGTGAGGATGGTATGGGTGCAAAATGTACACTGGCTGGGGGGTTTCAATGTCCGTCACCTAGAGTGGCTCAGCAGCAGAACTACTAATTGAGCTGGTTGGGTCCTAAAGCATATTTGCTGCTAGACTGGGCCACCAATCTGCTGGTTGCAGATATATCTGTCCATGATAGTATCGACAAGAGCGACCATCACACAGTCCTTGTGGAGTCCAAGTTCTGTTTTCAATTGATTGAGACTACATTCTTTTGTGTGGTGTGACTAAATGATTTTGGACAGATATAGCAGCTCAATATGTGGTACCCATTAAATTCTGTGGGCCATCAACAGAAGCAGAATTTTACTGGAATCTGCAGCTTCAAGACACAGCATATCCCCCACTCAACCTTTACATCAAGCCAGAGGATCAACCCTGGTTCAAGGGAAAATGCAGGAAAGCATGCCAGGAGCAACACCAGGCATTCTTAAAAATGAAGTGTCTGACTGGTGAATATACCAAACGGAACTACCTGGGTCCCAGGTTCGATTCCAGCCTCAGGCGACTGTCTGTATGGAGTTTGCACATTCTCTCTGTGTCCGCATGGGTTTTCTCCAGGTGCTCCGGTTTCCTCCCACAGTCCAAAGATGTGCAGACCAGGTGAATTGGCCATGCTAAATTGCCCATAGTGCTAGATACATTAGTCAGAGGGAAATGGGTCTGAGTGGGTTACTCTTTGGAGGATCAGTGTGGACTGGTTGGGCCGAAGGGCCTGTTTCCACACTCTAGGGAATCTAAAAAAAACATGCCAAACAGCATACGCAACAACTGATAGAGTTAAGCAATTCCACATCAGGTCGAAACTCTGTAGTTCTACATCCAGTCATGAATGATGATAGGTAAATAAACAGCTCACTGGAGGGGAAGCCTCCACAAATATCCCTATCCTCAATGAGGGGAGAGTCCAGCACATCAGTGCAAAAGGTAAGGTTGAAGTATTTGCAACAATCTTCATTAGAAGTGCTGAGTGGAAGATCCATCACGGCCCTCAGCATCAACCAAACTGTTTTGCTCCAGGGGATATCAAGAAAGGGCTGGAGGCATTGGATTCTGCAAAGGCTACAACAGTGTTGAAGATTTTATTGAACACTGTACATTCATCATGAAACATCCCCACTTATTTCTTTCATTCACAGATATGGATGTCATTGCCTTTTATTGATCATCCCTAATTGCCCAGAAGGAAGTTAAGAGTCAACCACATTGATACAATCCATACAGTGTGGAAGCAGGCCTTTCAGCCCATTGAATCCACACTGACTTCTGAAGAGTAACCCACCCAGACAAACCCCTCAACCCTATCTCTGTAACCCTGCTAATCCACTTAGCATGCACATTCCTGGACACTATGAGCAATTTAACATGGCCAGTCCACCTAACATGTACATCTTTGGGAGGAAACTGGACCACCTGAAGGAAAGCCAAGCAGACATGGGGAGAATGTGCAAACTCTGCACAGCCAGTCACCCAAGGCTCGAATCAAACCCGGGTCCCTGGCACTGTGAAGCAGCATTGCTAACCACTGAGTCACCAGTCCACACATTGCCATGGGTTTGCAGTCACATGTAGGCCAGACCAGGTAAGCATAGCACTTTCCTTCCCTAAAGGACATCAGTGAACATGATGGGCTTTTGCAACAATGGTTTCATGGTCATAAATAGACTCTTAATTCCAGATTATTTTTGCATTGTTGTGGTTCTGTTCGCCGAGCTGGAATTTGTGTTGCAGACGTTTCATCTCCTGTCTAGGTGACATCCTCAGTGCTTGGGAGCCTCCTGTGAAGCACTTCTGTGATGTTTCCTCCGACATTTATAATGATTTGTATCTGCCGCTTCCGGTTGTCAGTTCCAACTGTCCGCTGCAGTGGGCGGTATATTGGGTCCAGGTCGATGTGTTTATTGATTGAAGGGCCTGTTTCCACACTGTAGGAAATCTAATCTAATCTAATCATCTATGTGTTTTGCATCGGAACCTGTGTGCCACCTCACCCTCCAGTGAGCTGGTATTTACGTGACCTTGGCTAGCTATCCCTGCTGGTTAGTGGTGCTGGAAGAGCACAGCAGTTCAGGCAGCATCCAGGGAGCTTCGAAATCCAAGTAGCTATCCCTGCTGCACACAATTCACGTCTGATGACTCCCAACATGGAGATTCCACCTCTACGTTATGCTCTCAAGTGTGCATGGTGCTGGCAACAATGAGTCTGAGATTAAATGATGGCATATCTTATTCATTTAGTTTTTCTAGGATTTCAGTCTCATACTATTGTCTGGTGACGCAACAGTTCCTGGGTAAGTGAAAGTGTAGAATTGAAGTAAGGATGAAAGGGCATGGTTTGCATTGTCACACCATCTACACATCGCAAATGAAAAGAATATGCTGATTAAGTGGAAGGTGAGATACGAGAAAATGGTTAGGTAGAAAATACTCTCACCCATGCAGGTTTCAGTCTCACCACTGGCACCAGCTTCAGTCATGGTGGCTATAATAGTGACAAGCGCAAGCTCACTGACATGTAGACATGCCCAACTCTGACCCATTGGACATTGCTGTCTCTGATTATGGGTCACCTTGTCCTCTAAGAAAAAGACAAGTATGTCCAGGAGTTTAGTGCGATGTGTTGGGTGATGTGCCATCCAGAGTTGAGTGGTCGAGAAAGTTAAGAGATGTGGATATGAGGTTTGGAGCAGTGCTAAGTGTGTGATGCTGAAGAAAGATTCAAAATGTGAAAGATATTATTGTTAGATGAATTTAGAAAAGGGTGTTGAACAGAGCATCACCATGAAGCCTGTGATTTATTTTAAAAATAATGGTATTTGAAAATCCATTCACCTTCATGTGAGATTATTGAATTTTTTCTGACACTGAGTCCAAGTCCTCAGGACTTGGCTTCTTGCATTAGTCACAACAGTTATTGCCTTCCACAGCGCTACCTGATCACTGACAGGTTCTCCAATGATATCTGAATATTCCCCTTATTCCAATTAGTTTAATTAATTCTCTAAAAGTAAGTAATAATGCCTATGCTGTTAGTCTAGCAGACAGCATTATGGAAAGCTATTGACATAATAATATTGGAGCAATTGTGGCATCTTTGTTACAGTTTGCTTTGAATGAAGGAAAGAGATTAAAGAAGCTATATATTAAATCTTCACAGAATTTAAAAACTTGCTTTCAATTTGTCTTAAACCTCTCCCAAAGAAATGTTCAATCCCAATACTCCTCTCTGGTCTGCCCAGTCTTCATACGTGTCCCAAAGGCTGCTGAATATTTGAATGTAAATTTCCAACCCGTTTCATGAACAGGACTCCCGGAAGCTATGTTGTCTCCCAGGTGCCAGGGTCCGCGATGTCTCTGATTGAGTCTACAAGATTCTGAGGGTGATACATATTGACATCAATGACATTGCTAGGAAAAGGGATGAGGATCTAAAAACCAATTTCATGGTGTTAGGTTGGAAACTAAAAAGCGCGACGAGCAGAGTAGTAATCTCAGGATAATTACCGGTGCCACATGCTAGTGAGGCAAGGAATAGGGAGCGAGTACAGCTAAACACATGGCTACAGGACTGGTGCAGGACGGAGGGCTTCAGATACGTATATCATTGGGGTACCTTCTGGGGAAGGTGGATCCTGTACATGAAGACGGGCTGCACTTAAACTGGAGGGGCACCAATATTCTGGGTGAGAGATTTGCTAGAGCACTTTGGGAGGGTTTAAACTAGTTTGACAGTGGGATGGGAACCAGAGCTACAGATCAGAGGAAAGGGTAGTTGTTGATCAGGCAAAAATAGAATGCAGAGAGTCTGTCAGGAAGGATACATAGTTGATAAGGCAAAGGGATGGGTTAAACTGTGCCTGTTTCAATGCAAGGAGTGTCAGGAATAAGAGTGATGAACTTGGAGCATGGATCAGTACTTGGAATTATGATGTTGTGACCATAACCTTGTCTTCAAAAGGTTGGCACGGTGGCTCAGTGGTTAGCACTGCTGCCTCACAGCGCCAGGGATTCGGGTTTGATTCCAGCCTTGCGTGACTGTCTGTATGGAGTTTGCACATTCACCCCATGTCTGTGTAGGTTTCCTCTGGGTGCTCCGGTTTCCTCCCATAATCCAAAAATGAGCAGATTAAGTGAATTGGTCATGCTAAACTGTCCATAGTGTTCAGGGATGTGTGGGTTAGGTGCATTAATCATGGGTATATATAGGATAATATAGTAGGGGAATGGGTCTGGGTGGATTACTTTTCGGAGGGTCAATGTGGACTTGTTGAGCTAAAGGCCTGTTTCCACACTGAAGGGATTCTATGGATTCTATACTGGAGACATGGATTTCACAGGGGTGGGAATGGTTGCTGGATGGTCCAGGGTTTAGAACTTTTAAAAAGAACATGGAGGAGAGTAAAAAGAGAAGGGAGAGTAGCATGGTTAATTAGAGAGTGCATCACAGCTGCAGAAAAGGAAATTGTTGAGGTGGATTTGTCTACTGAGTCAGCATGAGCGGAAGGCAGTAAAAGGAAAGGAGCAGTTACTTTGTGGGTGGCACGGTGGCACAGTGGTTAGCACTGCTGCCTCACAGCGCCAGAGACCCGGGTTCAATTCCCGCCTCAGGCGACTAACTGTGTGGAGTTTGCACGTTCTCCCCGTGTCTGCGTGGGTTTCCTCCGGGTGCTCCGGTTTCCTCCCACAGTCCAAAAATGTGCAGGTCAGGTGAATTGGCCATGCTAAATTGCCCATAGTGTTAGGTAAGGGGTAAATGTAGGGGTATGGGTGGGTTGTGCTTTGGCGGGGCGGTGTGGACTTGTTGGGCCGAAGGGCCTGTTTCCACACTGTAAGTAATCTAAACTAATATGCAAAACTTTATTGGGTGTTTCTATAGACTCCCCAATAGCAGCAGAGAGATGGAAGAGCAGATTGGACATCAGATCTTGGAAAGGTGCAGATGTAACAGAGTTGTTGTCATGGGTGACTTCAACTTCCCCAATATTGATTGGAACCTCCTTCGTGCAGATGGTCTGGATGGAGACAATTTTGTCAGGTGTGTCCAGGAAGGATTCCTGACTCAATAAGTAGATAGGCTGAGTAGGGGGGAGGCCATTTTGAATTTGGTGCTAGACAACGAGCCAGGCCAGGTGTCAGATCTCTCAGTGGGAGAGCATTTCGGTGACAGTTACCACAGCTGCTTCACCTTACCATAGCCATGGAGAGGGATAGGAACAGACAGTATGGAAAGGTATTTAATTGGGGAAGGGGATGTTATACTGCTCTTAGATGGGAGCTGTGGAGTATAAACTGTTCACAGGAAATGCACAGCAGAAATGTGGAGGTTGTTTAGGGGAACCTGTTGTGAGTGTCGGATAACTTTGTCCCACTGAGACAGGCAAGGAATGCTAAGGTGAAGGAGCTTTGGATGATAAGAGAAGAGGAGCTTCTTGTCAAGAGGAAGAAGGAAGCTTTCTTAAGATTGAGGAAGCAAGGTTCTGGAATAACTTTACAGAGTAGCTAGGAAAGAACTCAAAAATGGACTGAGATGAGCTAGGAGGGGGCATGAAGAAGCCTTAGGGAAGGATTAGGGAAAACACAAAGGCATTCTACACTTAAAGTGAAGAACAAGAGAATGATCAGACAGAGGGTAGGGCCGATCAGGGATAGTGCAGGGAAGAGGTAGGTGAGGTCCTAAATAAGTTTTGTGCTTCAGTATTCAGTAGAGAGAGGAATCTTGTTGATAGTGAGAACACCATGCACCAGGTTAATAGGCTTGAAGGGATTGATATTAAGAGAGTGGAAATGCTGAAAATTCTGGAAGCATCAAGATAGATAGATAAGTTTCCCAGGACCGGGCCAGATATACCCAATGTTACTATGGGAAGTGAGGAATGAGATTGCTGCGCTTCTAGCGATGATCTTTGTATTCGCACTCTCCATGGGAGTAGTGCTGGATGTTGTTCCTCTGTTCAAGAAAGGGAATGGGAAATGCCTGGGAATTACAGACCAGTCAGTCTTACACCGATGGTACCCAGGGCACTGGAAAGGATTCTGAGAGATAGTACTCATGACTGTTTGGAAAAACATATTTTGATTAAAAATAGTCAGCATGACTTTGTGAGGGGCAGGTCATGCCTCACAAGCCTAACTGACTTCTTTGAGGATGTGATAAGACAAGGTGATGAAGATCGAGCAGTGGATGTGGTGTATATGGATTTCAGTAAGATAAGGTTCCCCACAGTAGGCCCATTCAGAAAGTTAAGAGGTATGGGATATAGGGAAATTTAGCTGTCTGGATACAGAATTGGCTGGCAAAAGAGTGGTAGTGGATGGAAAGTATTCCGCCTGGAGGTTGGTAACCAGTGGTATCCCGCAGTGATCTGTTCTTGAGTCTCTGCGCTTTGTAGTGTTTATAAAGGTCTATGATGAAGAAGTGGAAGGATGGGTTAGTACGTTTGCTGTTGACACAAAGGTCAGTGATGTTGTAGATGGTGTCAAGGGCTGTTGCAGGCTACAACAAGACATTGACAGGATGTAGAGCTGGGCTGACAAGTGGCAGATGGATAAACGCAAAGTGATTCATTTTGGAAGGTTGAATTTGAATGCTGAATATAGGATTAAAGACAGGATTGTTGGCAGTGTGGAGGAACAGTAGGATCTTGGGGTCCATGTAGATAGATCCCTCAAAGTTCATAGCATTGTTAAAAAGGTGTATTGTGTTTTGGCTTTCATTAACAGGGGGATTGAGTTTAAGAACCACAAGGTTTATATGCAGCTCTATAAAACCCTGGTTAGACCACACTTGGAATATTGTGTCCAGTTCTCGTCGCCTCATTATAGGAAAGATGTGGATGCTTTACAGAGGGTGCAGAGGAGATTTACCAGGATGCTGCCCGGATGAAGGCTTGTTTTATGAAGAGAAGTTGACTGAGCGAGGGATTTTCACACTGGAGAGAAGAAGGAAGAGAGATGACTTGATAGAGATGTACAAGGTAATGAGAGGCATGGATAGAGTAGATGGCGAGAGACTTTTCCCCAGGACAGAATTGGCTGTCATGAGAGGTCATAATTTTAAGGTGATTGGAGGAAGGTACAAGGGAGATATCAGAGGTAGGCTTTTTCCACAGAGAGTGGTGGGTGCATGGAATGCACTGCCACTGATGATAGTAGAGTCAGAGACATCAGGGACACTTAAGCGAGTGCTGGACAAGCACATGGATGGCAGTAAATTGAGGGGTATGTAGGTTGGGTTGATCTTAGATTACGATAAATGCTTGGCAAAAGGGCCTGTACTGTGCTGCACTGCTCTATCTTCTATATTCTATGTATACTGGCTCGCTCAACTGAATGAAAGATGAGGAAAAATCATTTAACCTTTATATGCAAATGAATACAATTAAATACTGTGTCTGGGCAGTTTATAATTCTGTCACATGTGTTTAGGTTGCTTCATCAATGACATTTCCTGTGCCATACCACCAGAAGCAGAGATGTTTGCATAATGCTGAGCACCTCCTCAGATACTCAGGCAGTTGGTGCCCATTTGTAGAAAGACTTGGACAATATCAATGCTTGGGCTGATGAGTAGCAAGAAATATTTGCACCACACAAATGGTAGGCAGTAATCATCTCCAATTAGAGTGAATCTAACCATTGTCACATGATATTCAATGGTATTACCATTGCTGAATCCCCCACTATCAATATCCAGAACTGAACAGAACTATCCATCTAAAGTTTGTATCTACATGAACAGGTCAGAGGTTGGAAATTCTGTAATGAGCTAGTCACCTCCTGTCTTCCAAAACCCTGTCTACCATCTACAAGACACAAGTGGTGGAATACTCCCCACTTGCCTGAATAGGTGCAGCTTCAGCAACACTCAAGAAGCTCAACAACATCTGGACAAATGAACCCACTTGATTGGCCCTCATTTTCCATAGCTTCAACTATTCACTCATACAGTCTCAGCAGTGTGCATAATCACAAGATGCCCTACAGTAACTTAGCAAGACTCCTTTGACAGCCCCTTCAAAACCTGAACCATTTACCAGCCCAGTCAACAGGTTCAGCAGATGTATGGGTACTCTATCAAATGCAACCCTCCAAGTCACACACCATCCTGGCTAACTATATTGATGTTCCTTTGTTGTATTTGGGTCAAAATCCTGGAACTCCGTCCTGAAAAACACTGTGTATATTCACATTACAATAATTACAGCTGTTCATGAAAGTATTCCACCATCACCTTCACCAGATCAGTTAGGGATGGACAACAAATGTTGGCCTAACTAGCAACACCCATATTCCCTTGAACAAAAGAAAAATCAGCCTCTGTTTTTTCAGGCTTAATTATAATTGTATGACAATTAAATAATGCACCGCGGAACACCATGCATATGCAATTTCTAATCTATTGAAGAAAGACAGAAATAGTTCGCCAGCACCGGAGAACTATAGAGACAGTTACAAGGAACACAGCCAATGTTTGCTTGTCTATAATAAATGTCACAACTATAAGCCACTAAGATGAACATTCACTGCTTTCTCTGAGAAACATTTGCTCAGTTTTTGTTATTAACAAGGAACATTGCTCAATAGTCACGCATGTCAGGAAATAAGGATACATGGCCCACAATTATCTTCCCATTACAATTAGAAGCTTCTAAGACTGTAGCGAAAATCTTAAAAATTGTCCTTTTTGACTTGCTCATGGCATTTTTGGAAACCACAACTGGTCGGGACAACTTGACCAATTAACAGTTCAAACATTGTTTCAGTGGGTTTTATTCGGCTGCACAAAATCAAAAGAAGTTCAATATTTGCATTAAATTAGAAAGGCTTCCTTGCTACCTGTGTTTAAAACTGACCATTTGTGCATTAGGTGTAGTGAAACCTCAGGACCATAATTTTGGGTGTGATGGGAACAAGTTATTATTTAACATAAATGTCTCTCGATAACTCATTGAACATGACGGCACAAACTGAATGGGATAGTTTTCAGACTGACATTTCACCAGCTTTATTGTGTGAATGCTATTGATTTGATAACTTGGATCCTGTTTGGCACATTCAAACTCCCAGCTGTTTTTCAGGGGGTGTGACCTCCTCTGGTACTTGCATATAAATTTTCAAAACTAAGGTTATCATTCGTGACTGGTCAGCAGTGGCATCACTGCCCACCAAATCCAGGAAGCACAAGGAGCCTTGGTGCTTGCTGAGGGCATTTACAATGTTTAGATTACTGACCACGTTGGCTCTTTGCAGCTTACTGAGCAATGTTGGTGAGTTTCACATTCTTCTTGTAAAAACTATCATCTTTTGCTTTACTTGATAGCTGACATCACATACAATGATTCAACTGAAAGCAATCATGTTTCGGAATTAAAAGGTTCTGAGTTGAGGTCCGATTGCAGTATTTAGCCAGTGCTGGGCTGTTAATTGTGCCATTATTTGAAGGGTGATAGATGGACTATCTGCGAAATTACTTGGTCATTATTGCAGATATTAAAGGTGGGAGCTTACCCTGCTGAAAATTCAATTCTGACCCACTGCTCGTGCTGAGGAAGATCCAGTCCTGATTATCCAATTGTTTGCCTGGCAATCTGGCAAAATTAACTAATCTAAAAGTGAAGTAACTGATCAGTGCTGCTTGAGGGATTTTGTCTAAAATAGTCATTGCATTTCTGCTTTAAAATGATTAAATGTAAGTGAAAAGTATCTAGATGATTCTGAGAGATATGATGGGATGCTATATAAATACAAGTGTGTTATATGTAAAGTGTCCCACTACCTACCTTGCTTTTGGTACCTTGCTTAACTCCTGGTTTTCCTGCTGCCCATTCATTTTCATTACTCCAATTCTCAATTTCCCACTTAGACTAATCTCCCTGTTATTACTTTCATTAATTTTATTTCCTTTGGTGTTTTCCTCCCTCATTTCTCTACTTGTCCCGGCTTTGCCTCATGCTAAATGTATTGCTTCATGCTAAACCTTCTTGCTATTTCTGCCTCTTCTTACACCCATCACGTGTCCTCACTTTTTCATACCTTTTGCCTCTGCTATTACATTGATAAATATTTAATGGTTTGCCCTTTGAAATTATTGATTCAATGTTACTACCTGACTTAAATATGCAAATTGTGCCAAGAAACTGGAGAATATCCATGTCATAAATTTTAGAATTCATAATTGGAGATAATCATCACTCATTACTTTTTAACTCGTAAACTAGCAGTGATTCTTAAAGGTATGAGATATTCCACAAGTTTAAGAAGTTTTATTTTCTGAGGCAGTGATTCAAGCATGCATTTTAACTTGAACTGCAATAAAATGGATAAAGCTTTGAGTGATGAACAAGAAACATTGTGGATTGCCTGGTGCTCAGTTTGAAAGAATGTTTGGAAAAATGGGATTGTCCATGTGTCAGTGATGGGTCCACATTTATGTACAGATATATTAAATAAGGAGCACAAGTTTGAAATTTCCTGACAACACAAAGTAAGAAATTTGATAAATAATATTAGATAGTAGAAATGAATAAATTAGCCAAATGGACAGAAAGGTGCAATGTATATGAAGCAATGGTCATCAGGTGAAAAGAAAGAAATATGATTTATCCTTAATGTAATGATATTGGAACATGAATGAACAGTTAAATCTAGAGCATTAAGTAGACAATTCCCTGAACGTTTTTTCAACATTCATGGAATGCAGGCATCACTGGTTAGGTTAACATTTATGCCGATCTCTAAATCAGATGTTGGTTGTGTATTGACTTCTTGAACTGTTTCAGTTGTTGGGATATAGTTATAGCCACAGTGCTGTTCAGGAGGAAGTTTCAGGATTTTGATCTAGTGACAGTGAATAAATGACATGCAGCTTGCAGGAAAACTTGCAAGTAGTTGTGTCCCTTTGCGCCTAGTGCTGTTGTCTTTCTATGTGGTAGAGGTCACAAGTAAAAGCATTAAACATAACATGAGCACAGAAAGTATTCTGATTGGGGGACTTCAGTTACATCACAAGGCACATGTTAGTAACACCACTATAAGACTGGGCCTGAAAGGACATAGCTTCTAGACTGGGCCTGTGGCAAGGTGGTGAGGAAACTAACTAGAGGGAAAAACCTACTAACTTCATTTCCACAAAACTGCCTGCAGCAGATGTATGAGTTCATGACAGTACGAATAGGTGTGACCACCTCATGCTCTTGTCAAGACAACGCCATACCTTTACATTGAGGATTTCCTCCAAGTGTTATGTAGTACATTATCTCCATGCTGAGTTTCAAATAGATCTAACTACTCACACTTGGGTATCAGTAAACATCCCGACAATACTACTGAAGACCTCCAATCCAGAGTAAGCTGTACTCCAAGTCAAGCTGTTCCAATATGGCTACAACATTCAACCTACCTGACAATGTGGAAAACTGCCTTCAAAAACCAGTCAAACCTAACCCAGCCAATTAAAACCGCCCCAGTCTCAACTCGATCATACAAATGTACAACCACATGAGCTAGGAGCTGGAGTAGGCCATTTGGCCACTCATTTCTGCAGCACAATTAATCAGATCAGGGTTGATTTGGTTGTAACCTCAACTGCATATTCCTATCTGCCTCCTAATAAACTTTCACTGCCTTGCTTACAAAAAATCTAATCACCTCCTCCTTAGAAATATTCAAAAACTACTTCCAAAGCCTTTTTAAAAAGAGGGCTCCAAAGACTTAATACCCTCTGAGAGGAAAAAATAAATCCCCATTTCTAATTGAGTGACCCCTTATATTTAAATGGTCATCTCTTTATTCAAACAAATAAGAAGCTGAGGCAAACTTTCGGGTTCTTATTTGCTTCAATCAATTCACCTCATATTCTTCTAAACACCGATAGGAAGGGCAGGTCAGGACAGGACATATACTCTTAATGGTAGGGTCCTGGGAATTCATCATAGAATTATCATAGAATCCATACAGAGTGGAAACAGGCCGTTTGGCCCAAAAGGTCCACACTGACTCTCCGAAGAGCAACCCATCCAGACCCATTCTCAATTACTCTACATTCACTCCTGATTAATGCACCTAACCTACATGTTCCTGAACACCCTGAGCAATTTAGAATGGCCAATTCACCTCACCTGCACAATGAGACTGTGGGTAGGTTCATAGTTTCTTGAAAGTGGAGTGGTAGGTACACAGGATGGTGAAGAAGGCGTGTGGTATGCTTGTTTTTTTTGGTCAGTGCATTGAGTATAGGAGTTGGGAGGTCTTGTTGCAGTGGTAAAAGACATTGGTTAGGCCACTTTTGGAATACTGCATTCAATTCTAGTCTCCCTCCGATAGAAAAGATGTTGTGAAATTTGAAAGGGTTTAGAAAATATTTACAAGGATTTTGTCAGGGTTAAAGGGTTTGATCTAGAGGGAGATGCTGAATAGGCTGGGGCTATTTTCCCTGGAGCATCAGGGGCTGAGGGGTGACCTTAAAGAAGTTTATAAAATCATGAGGAGCATGGATAGGGCTGAATGACCAAGGTCTTTTACCCAGGGTAGGGGTGTCTAAAATTGGTAGCCATAGGTTTAAGGTGAGAGGGGAAAGATTTAAAGGGGACCTAAGGGGCACCTTTTTCATGCAGAGCGTGGTGCATTCATGGAATGAGCTGCCAGAGGAGGTGGTGGAGGTTGGTACAATTACAACATGTAAAAGGGTATATGAATAGTAAGGGTTTAGAGGGATATGGGCCAAGTGCTGGCAAATGGGACTACATTAATTTAGGATATCTGTTGGCATGGACAAGTTGGACTGATGAGTCTGTTTTTGTGCTGTACATTTATATGACTCTTTGACTCTATGAGATACAAGTCTAACCTGCCCAAACCTTCCTCATAAGATAACCCACCCATTCCACATGTTTGCCTAGACCAGACCAACATTGTACACAGTAATCCTGATGTGGTATCATCAGCGCTCTAGAAATGGAAGCCATGATATGGAGGTGCCAAAGTTGGACTGGGGTGGACAAGGTCAGAAGTCACACAACACCAGGTTGGAGTCCAACAGGTTTTATTGAAATTACAAGCTTTCAGAGCACTGCTCCTTTGTCAGGTGAAGTGACTCTCACTAGATGTTAACATTCTACTAACGTTTCTAAATATTTGCTGTACCTTACTAACCTTCCTGCTTACTAACCATCTCACTGCCAAGTGATCCAAGGGCTCATTGATGTTGTTATCAATCAGCACTTGTTCAGGAATAATCTTAATTTCAGTTCCACCACGGCACCGTAGGTCCTGACCTCATTACAATTTTCATCCAAACATAGACAAAAAATTTGAACTCCAAAGGCGAGGTGAAAATCACACAAAAAGACTATTTGTTAGAATGTAGTGATAGTGAGACCAAGCAAAACTGGAGTCAATGGGAATTAGGAGAAAATGCTCCCCTTGTTGGAGTCTAATCTAATACAAAAATAAATTGGTTGGGGTTGTGGGATGTCAATCATCTCAGCCCCAGGACATCCCTGCAGGTGTTCCACAAGGTCATGTTTGAACCAGCCATCTTTCGAGTCAAGATTAGAGTGGTGCTGGCAAAGCACAGTGGATCAGGCAGTATCTGAGGAACAGAGAAATCGATGTTTCGTGCTCACTCCTGATGAAGGGCATTTGCCCGAAACGTCAATTCTCCTGCTCCTTGGATGCCGCCTGACCTACTGTGCTTTGCCAGCACCACTCTAATCTTGACTCTAATCTCCAGCATCTGCAGTACTCACCTCTACCCAGCCATCTTTAGCTTTTTTCTCAATGACATTCCCTCCATTATAAGGTTAGAATTGGTGATGATCAGTGATCAATGCATAGTGTTGAATGGTATTATCAACTCTTCTCATGCACATCTTTATGCAGTGAGGCCTAGACAATATCCTGGCTTGAGTGTAGACAAACAGGAGGCTGGAAGAACACAGCAGCCAGGCAGCATCAGAAGGTACAGAAATCAATGTTTATGGTATAACCCTTCTTCATGAATGGAGATGGGGGGAGCAACAGATAAAGACGGGAGTGGGGGGGGGGTCGTGATCGGGTGGGGAGAGTAGCAGAATGATGAGGTGGTGATGGGTGAACACAGATAATGGATACATCCTGATTGGACGATGGGAGGGATGTGTCCGTTTGGTAGCTGGATGGAAGCGTTGGTAGGTGGACTGGAATGAAAGTGGCAGGGCTGGAAAGGGAATCAGGGAATGGGTCGGAAGATGATTTAAGATTTGAGAACTCAATGTTAAGTCCTCCAGACTGACCGCCCAGGCGGAAGATGAGGTGTTGATCCTCCAATTTGCGGTCTGATTCATTGTGGCAATGGATGAGGCTGGAGGATGGATATGCTGGAGGGGAGTGGGAAGTGGCTGATAGGCAAGTGGCAAGTGGCACAATACAAGTGCCAAATAATGATCATATCCAACAAACAATAGTATAGCCATTACCCATTGACATTCAATCTCTGAAACTCCCAATATAAAAATCCTAGGGATTGCTACTGCCCAGATCCTGAACTGGACTAGCTGAAAAAATACAGTAGCTTCAAGGGTAGTCAAAAGCTAGGAATTGTGCAGTAAATAGCTCACCCTTTGTCTCCCAAAAGCCTGTCCACCATCTTCAAAGCATAAGTCAGAGGCATGATTGAATATTCCTCACTTTCTTGGATGAGTGCAGTTCCAACAACAGTCAAAAAGCTTGACACCATTCGGGACGAGGCAGCCACTTGATTGATCCATCAGCTTAACTATTCATTTCCACCAATACTGACGCACTGTTACAGAAATGTACATCATCTACAAGGTGCACTTCAGCAATTCACCAAGACCCCTTCAACAGTACTTTCAAAACTCACAAACATTCCGTCTAGAAGGACAAGGGCAGCAGATACATGGGAACACCATCACCTGAAAGTTCCTCTCCAAGTCAGTCATTATCCTGACATGGAAATATATTCACATTCCCTCACTGTTGCTGGGTCAAAATCTTGGAAGTGTCTTTCTAACTGCACTATGGATGTTGCTGTACCCCAAGACTGCAAAAGTTTGAGAAGGCAGCTCACCACCAACTCTCAAAGATAATTAAGGATGGGGAACAAATGCAAACCTTACTAGAGATGTCCACTTATCATGAATAAAAAGAATTAAAATTTAAAAGGATAAATTCAGGAATAGGTTCACAAATCCAAACATAACTTCAGAGGAAAACATGTTGAATTCTGAGAGAAATTGCATGAAGGAATAGTAGCATTCCTTTTTAATTAATCGTTGAAATCATTGAAGATGTTTTTTTCTTAGGCTTCCACCATTCCTTCATGAATGTTATTGTAAGAATTCAGAAAATGTAATGTAATAGTAACAACTATACAAATGTCCCAAGACATTTTAATGTCGACTAAATATGACATTGAGCCAATGACATGGTATTATAATAGATAACCAAATAAGGTGGGGAAAGAAATTGTTTTGTAAACAATCTTTAAAGAAGACAGAGATAAAGACAGCTGGAGATGTTTAAGAAGAGAAGCCATGTGTTTATGACCTAGTTTCTGAAAGCACCCCATGTGCAAAATACTACAAAAATGTAAAGTTAACATTTCACGATAAAGTAATCAAATCAATGAATGATATCTATCTATTTGGTCTCTTTAAAACCTTTATAAAAACTTTTTATTCAAAGGCCTCAGTCATTTACAAACTCTTGTTATTACAGATTTGCTATTAGTTAATTGGATTGGGTTAAATGGGTGCCTGAGCCCTCAACCCCATTCTCCTACTGAGGGCTCTTTGCCTAATACAGGGCCACATTACCTAACACATATATGTTCAGCTGTTAATTAATTAATGGTGGAGTGGACAGCAGACTTAAAAAAGCAATAGTTTGCAATAAAATGAAGAAATAATATAGAAATGAGTACTGGTAAATTAATATATTAATGGGAAGCATAATAATACAGTAATATTAAGCCTTTTGTTGGCCAGTTCAATGGTCCACATAATTTTTCCATGTATCTCTTATGCTAGAATCTGTTATACGTAGTGCGATAAGTTGGCACTTTGAAGATAACAATATGATTGAGCAGAGTTAACATGGATTTATGAAAGGGAAATCATTTTTGACACATCAGAGTAGTTTGAGAGTGTGACTAACAGAGTAGATAAAGGGAGACAAGTCGATGTGGTGTGTTTGGATTTTTAAAAGGCTTTCGATAAGTCTCCCACTCATGAGATAAGATAAAGAAAACATATATTTCATCAGAAAGGGAATAAAATATTGCAAAAGATTGAGAATTAGTTAGTGTAAATAAAACAGAATAGAATTAAACAGGTAATTTTATCAGATTGGTGGGCTGTGACTAGTTGGTATTGCAGGATCAATGATTGTGCCCTAGCTGTTCACAATGTAGATGCAGGGACCATATGTAGTATTTTGATTAAACTTTGGGCTACATATCCTGCCTCGATGTCTGTCTAACCAGCATTATCCTTTTAGTTCTTCACACCCAGATTCTTACATCATCTCTGCCATATCTCCTCTCAGGTTGTTTTATTTTTGCAGATTAGTTCCATCATCACATATAAGTCCATCCCTGGTGCCAACTTAACTCCCAAAATTCACTTTCGCCAACAGTTATTAATATCGAGGTCTTCCCAAGAGCCCTGCTCACAAGCATTGATCTGTCAGTGTAGTTACTTCTCTTTATTAGATTGGTGAACTGAATTGTTTTACTTTTTATTTTACTTGAAATGGACTTCCTGGAAATGTGGTGAAGGCAGAGTCAATTGAGATAATCAAGGGATATTGGATGACTGTTTGAGTAGAAACAATGTGCAAGGGTATGGGGAAAAGGGTGTTAGGTCCTAAAGCTTGTTAAAGAGCTGGTGCAGACACAATAGGCTGGAGCATAACAATTCTGTCATTCTGAGATTTGGTGAAATGTCACACAAAGAGTTTTCATTATCTGTTGTTTCAGGACTAACTGTCAACACCTCCTCACAAAATATTAAAACAATCTTTCCACCATTAAGCAAATCTTTACTCCCAGTGTATAATGTATTCAAGGATAGCCCAGCATAACTTACAAACAATAATTTACACAGACCACCAGAGATTATACTGTTATTTGGGCAAATTCATATTAAACCACTGTTTTTTTCTTTTTCAGAGCCTCATAATTATAACTATGGTGGAAACAAATATGCAGCAAATGGTGAGTAAAGTTTTTTGCATCCAAAACTGCTGCTGACAGTGGGTCATTCTGTTAATCAGTTCATTGGTATAGCAACAATATAAGTAAATAATGAGGAGAATAGAAATTGTGGCTGTTTGAATTGAAGCAGGGAAGGCCAAGAAGAGACCAATTTGATACCATGATATATCTTGATGCTTTGAATTAGAAAATACACAGCATACTTTCAAAGGTGACGCAAAACTCCTAAGGGCAGTGAAGAAATAAACAAGAAGGGAATTTCATACACCAATTGTGATGGGAAGGACATTGTGATAACATCAATTTTCTGAATTTGGTTGTGTGGTGGATGCTAGCAGCCCTTGGAGATGTTAGCATCAAAGGCACTAAACATGACAATGCTTGTTCCATTTGATCCAACCTAGCAACAATGTAGGGACCTGTTGCAAAGGTTTTTAATAGGTCACTTAAATCAGTCTAAGGATCAATGAGCCACAGTTAGGCAGTCAGTTCTAGTCATTCAGAGAAAGTGGCTGCAGAAAGTGCTACTGTTAGTTTTGAAGAGTTGGGGATCTCAGAGAAGAACCTACCCCTATAGGGGCAGCACCATAGCTCAGTGATTAGCACTGCTGCCTCACAGTGCCAGGGATCTGGGTATGATTTCTGCCTCAGGAGGCTGTCTGTGTGGAGTTTGCACATTCTCCCCGTGACTGTGTGGGTTTCCTCTGGGTGCTCTGGTTAACTCCCACAATCCAAAGATGTACAGGCCAGATGAATTGGCCATTCTGAATTTCCCTTAGGGTCAGATGCAATAGTTGGGGTAAATATACAGTAGGGGAATGTGTTTGGATGGGGTCATCTTTGGAGGGTCGGTGTGAACTTGTTGAGCTGAAGTTTCTATACTGTAGGGAATTGAATCTATAGCAGGAGTTGTTTATCACAACACAGTATTGTGGCTAAAGGAAACCCATGAGTAGTATTTATAGTTCAATGCAACTGGGAGTTCAGAGGACATTTCAGAAAATAATCTTTCATCTTGTCTAGGAATATAACAACATAGAAATGCAATATAAAACAAAGTGTACAATTCTATGGGAACAGGAACAAAGAAACACAGAATGTGCAGGCAAGAGTCCTTAACAATTGCATGAAATTTGAAAAGGTGATTAAAAAGGCATGTGTGATGTGGGGTTTTAGATATAGTGGCATAAGGCAGAATCTTCTCATCTAGTCCCTGTTTGATGGCAGGGCGATTTTTGCATCTGGCTAACCAGAACCTCTGAACAATTATTGGAGTAAACCAATTGGCACAACACTTTTGTGTCCCCTAATCTAGTAATACCATTAAAAGGGACCACAACCTGAATTACACAGGCTCACCAGTGTTTTTAATTTTGGATAGGCAGCCTTCCAGGTCTCACACTTTAACTTTGAGATTCTGCAGTGGGCTGCTGAAAGACTGCAGTGACATGAGCTCAACCAGTGATGGAAGGAATGGAATAATCTCTCCAAGTGCATAGTCATGGATAAACATGGCTGAGGAAATCATCAGCATGAGAGTGCTTCTAGCAACCTAGAGACTGTATACAAAAGGATCCAAGAACTCAGACAAGAAGGACAGGTGTGAATATGAAAACTCCAATATTCCTTATCATTCTTCTGTAAACATTTGCTCAGGCCAACAAACAGGATAATTCCACTTATTTCTTGATCTACAGTCACCTCAAATCTGAAAAACCAACACTCAGGCACAGATTTTTGCTCCTGGGTAAGGTGCACAGGGTAGGGAGAATATCCAGTATTTTGAACCTGACCTATAAAAATGATTAGGCGAAAGTCAGTACTGCAGATGCTGGAGATCAGAGTCAAGATCAGAGTGGTTCTGGAAAACACAGCAGGTCAGGCAGCATCCAACGGGCAGTAAAATCGACATTTTGGGTAAAAACCCTTCATCTATAAAAATACTATAAAAATGGCTGTCTGCCCTTCTGGTTTTTGGTCCAGTTGGAGGTGGGATGTAAAGCTGGGAGGGGATGGCTACTGACAGGCTGCCTTTGAAATTAGAGTAAGCAGATGACTTGCCTTGAGATCCTGCACTGTGTCGAATATTTTTAAAAATGAATGAAGAAATTAATGGTTCTTCAGCACATAACCTCCTTCACACTGCTACACACTCTCAATGCCCCAGCCATGTCAACTATGCAATCTCATGCCCTTCACTCACCTCTCTTGCACCTTGAATGTCCACAGAGTAAAGTATGTCCTCTATCTCAGTAATCCCTGTGGTAAACTATGCCCATCTATACATTCCGCATGTCCTTTTGCAAATGCAATGTCCTGTTTTGGGCATACGTATTTATATTTATGGACCATGAGGAACTGAAATGTAGAATTGTTTGAATATTTGGATTATAAGGGTTTACCAACATTTTAATAAACATTTTGAAAGGGACATGTAATTTCTTGGAAAGATTTAACAGTATCAAATGGGAAATAACTTTCTAAAGGACACAGGCACAGTTTTTTTTAGAAAGGATAAGGAAAGAGCTTTATGGCTTTGTTTATTGGACAAGCTTGGCTTGGAAGATGTGGACCCTGTATGTTGAAGGTTGCCTAGCAGCACTCTTCTAGAATTGATTCTTGCTTTTCTGAAACATCTGGGTGTGCCTGTAAATAAAGACCTACACAGTATGCAGTGCGGAAATATCTCTCTCCTGAACAAGTAAGGAAAAGCTGAACAGCAGGACAAACCACACAGATCTAACTCTCCCGGTGAAATATTTCTGGGACCCTGAGAAAATTCCAGATACCTGAATCTCTGACTATCTGAAAAACCATGAAAGTTTAACTATAACTTTGATTCAAAGATCCAAGTTTAACTGACGTTCTAGCTGATCCAAAATCTGGTCTGAGGATTTCTAACATTCTGTGGTGGTCAGCATTCAATCTCATTGACAAATATTTTGGGAAGTATGAGAAGTCATTCTATTTCATATTTTTGAAGTTTGGGCCTTGCATACAGAGGTACTGTTTTTCCCAATTGCCTTTCTTAAAAGAAATTCTACAGAGATGTATTGTCTTGTCTGTCATTTGAGTGTGTTTATTTGGGATTAAGGTGATATTGTTTAATTATGGAATATTATGTTAGCCAGTTTTTCCACTCATTCAAATAATACATTTTGTTTCCACTAATCTACAGTCAATAATTTATACAGAACGCCAGAGTTATTTCTGTATTTGGACAATTCATATTAAACCACAGTTTTTTTCTTTTTCAGAGCCTCATAGTTATAACTATGTTGGAAACAGATATGCAGCAAGTGGTGAGTAAGGTTTTTTGCATCCAAAACTGCTGCTGATAGGGGGTCATTCTATTAATCAGTTCATTGGTATAAGCAACAATATAAGTAAATAGTGAGGAGAATAGAAATTGGAGCTGTTTGAATTGAAGCAGGGAAGGCCAAGAACAGACCAATCTGATGACTTCTATTTTTCATGATATATCTTGATGCTTTGAATTAGAAAATACACAGCATACTTTCAAAGTTTGCAAGTTATTTAACAAGTTATTTTTAACTAGAAGTTGTGATGAAGAGTCACTGGAACCAAAGTGTTAATTTTGCTTTGTCTCCACAGATGCCACTAGACTTGTTGTGTTTTTTCCAGCAACTTTTGTTTTTGTTTCTGATTTCCAGCATCTGCAATCCTTTGGTTTCAGTTTTTGAGTTTATTAAAGAAACCTGGTGAAAGTCTCTTTTGTTCTGGATAACAGGAATAAATGAAAACAATTTGGTCATTTTGGCCATGCTCATACTCATGATGTTTTATTGCAACATTGTGTAGTTTGTTGCATGGCTTGATTCCCAGTGTATTCCATCTATCAGAGTCATACCAAAGTTTGGGTATTTGCTGTAGATTCTTAGACACAGGTAACCTTTAATTGGGCATGGAATAATATAATTGGTATTGGATCAAAGGTCAGAAACCAAGCTTCTCATGGTGGAAAAAAAACTCAACAGAGTTGGCAAAAGTTTCAAAAGTGGAGTTCCTTGCTAAAACCAGTAAGGTAGAGATAATTGACATATTAGCTCAGCATTAGGGATTGATGGAAATGAGGTTGACATTTTCATTGGTAGTTATTTGACAGAAGCAAAAGTTGTAGCTTTGCTTATGATCACAGTAAGTCTGAGCGAGGCCACAGAGACTGAAGTTACAGCAGCAAGTATTTTCCTTTAGCATAGTTACCAGAGCAATAGCTAATAACGTGCTTCACAAGAGGTTAAAATCAGATCACAAGCACATATTAGCGTATTATAGCTGAAACCTTTTTTTAAAGGTTTGGATAATTCAAAAGATGTGTTTACACATTTCTTTAATTGAGGTTTAAAAACAGATCTGGCATTAAACACATTAGCACATTCAGCCCACACTAAAATGGAGAATGAAGGGGTTCTGTGGTATTATTACATTAAACATAGAATTTTGATGAGGATGTGAGAACATTGTTACAGATGAAGAGTGGTCAGTTGCTCATTGGATAGATGCTATAGAGGTGGCCCAGGTATTGTAAAGAGATATTATGGATAGCACATGAAATTCCTATAGCAGGCCACGTAGGAATAAGGAAAACTTGAATACTTCATAAGGCTAGGTCTTCAAAAGGATGTACAGCAAAATCATGCCACACATGTCAAATGGTGGAAAAAAAACTCAACAGAGAATCAATCTGCCACTGTTAATATCCATACCATGTGCATTTCTCATGGCTAATCTATTTAGCATGCACATCCCTGGACTGGATCTGACTAGTGGTGTCCCATAAGGATCTATTTTAGGACTTCAATTGATCATATTATTTATTAATGACTTAATAATGTCATAGAAAGTCATTTATTCAAATCTGCTGATGATACAAAGTTAGGCGACATTGTAGACAGTGTAGACGACAGCATAAAATTACAAGGGATATTATTGAATAGGTGAATGGTCAAAACTCAGACAGACGGAAGGATGGATCAGAGTATTTTTTAAATGGTATGAAGTTAAATATAATGAATGTCCAATGAGACTTGGGTTTCAGGTGGAAAAATGTTTAAAATGTCACAAACAAGTGCAGAAAATAATCAAGTTGGCAAATTGAATGCTTGCTTTTATATCTAAAGGACAGCAATACAAAGATGCAGATGTTATTCTGCAGCTATAAAAACATACTCTGGTTATACCTCACTTGGCATACTGTGAGCAGATATGGCACCACACCTTAAGAAGAATTTTTTGGCCTTGGAGGGAGTACAATGTAGGTTTACAAGAATACTATCTGGACTTCAAGGATTAAGATATGAGGGGAGAGAACATACAAATTAGATCTGTTTTCCCTCTCATTTAGAAGGTTAGGCATTGATCTAACCAAAGTCTTTCAGCTATTAACAGGAAAAGACAGGATAAATGAAGTTAAGCTATTTCCAGTGGTTGGAGCTTCTAAACTAGGGAACATAACATAGATGTTAGGGCCAGACCATTTAGAAGAGATGTTAGGAGCACTTCTATACAAAAAGGATGATGGAGTTTGAAAATCTCTTCCACATATGTCCGTTGATGCTCAATCAGTTACTAATTTTAAATCTGAGATGGATAAACTTTTGTTAAATAAAGATGTTAAGGGATATGGGCCAAAGGCAGGTATATGGAGTTAGGCCACAGAGCAACCATTATCTCATTGAATTGATTTGGAGGGGCTGGTTTTGGACTTGGGTGGACAAAGTTTTAAAAAATCACACAACATCAGGTTAGAGTCTAACAGGTTTATTTGGAAACACTGGTTTTTGAAGCGCTGCTCCTTCATCAGGTGGTTGTGAAACAGGACCATAAGACACAGAATTTATAGCAAAAGAATTACAGTGTCATGGAGCTGGAATGATATATTAAACAAATTTAGATTAAGTCTTTCATCATTCAAAATGAGATATGCTAGTTTCGGTTCTTTAATATGTAAATCCCAGAACTCCTTTTAAGTTACATTGTCAAGACAACTTCAGCTTTTCTAACAATAGGTGCCATCTCAGCTCAAACAATGCATTAAAGGTGTGAGGTTAAAGTCCTTCTGTGTCCCAATGTTCAGTCAGACTGGTTCTGTCTCTAAAGTGGAAGTTACAGTATCTTACATGGACTTCAGCAGTTTTTGAGCAAAATAAATTCTGCAAATACAAATTCACCTCATAAACTTATATGAGTGAAAATGCAGGAGAGACAGAGTGAGAGTGTGCATGTGAGTGTGTGTGTGTGGGTGTGGGTGTGAGTGCATGTCTGAGAGAGTGTGTGAGTGCATGTGTGAGTCCATGTGTGTGAGAGAGAGAGTGTGTGTGTGCGTGTGTATGCTTGGTCAAGTATGTGTGTGAATGTGATGGGGTATAAACCTGTGAGAGGGTGCGTGCATGGGTGTGAGTGCAGGGGGTGCGTATGAAAGGGAGCTTGTGTATGAGAGAGGATCTGCGTGAGTGTGTGAATGTGTGTGTGTGTGTGTGTGCACATGCGCACTTTTGCATGTTTGTGTGAGAGTGTATAGTGCAGTGGAGTCACCTGTGGTGTGACATGAACCCAAGCTATCGGTTAAGGCCTTCCCCCCCATCAGTAATAAATGTGGCTATCAGCCTCTGTTCAGCCACTTTGCATTGTTGCTTGCCTCAAAGTCCACCTTGGAGGATGGTCACCTCCATTTGGTCTGAGGCCAAATGTCTCAAAGAGCTGAAGTGCTCCCCGACTGGGAGGGAACACTCCTGCCTGGTGATTGTTGTATGGTGTCCATTCATCCGTTGTCGTAGAGTCTGCTTGGTCTTGCCAATGCACTATGCCTCAGGGCATCCTTGCCTGCAGTGTATGAGATAGACAACATTGGCTGAATCACATGAATACCTGCCACATACATTGTGGGAGATGTCCCCACGTGTAATGGTGGTATTCGTGTCGATAATGTGACACATCTTGCAGCAGCTACCGTAACAGGGTTGTACGGTAATATGATCGATGTTACCCTGAAGGCTGGGCACTTTGCTGCAAACAATGATCTGTCTAAGGTCTGGGGGTTGTTTAAAGGCAAGAAGTGGAGGCTTCGGGAAGGTCTCATCAATAATGTGTTCCAGGCTGCAAAGGACATGGTGTAGTTTTATGGCTCCCGGGAAGAACTGGACAACGAAGGATACCCTATCGGTTGCAGCCATGTCTGTCTCCTGAGGAGGTCATTATGGTTTCTGTTGCCACATCGGAACAGGCGGTCAATGAGTTGAGCATCAGACCCTGTTCTTATGAAGTGTCCGCCACATTCTTCCTCATCTGAACAGATCCTGTGTATGAGTAGGGCTTGTCCGTCGGAATGGCTGTTTTAATATGTTTTGTGTGGAAGCTAGAGAAGTGTAGCAAAGTGAGGTTATCCATGGGTTTGGGGTCAAATGAGGTGCTGAGGTGCCCACCCTTAATGGAGATACGTGTGTCCAAGAACGAGACAGATACTAAAGAGTAGTCCATGGTAAATCTGACGGTGGGATGAAATTTGTTGATATCACTGTGTAGTTGTTTCAGTGACTCCTCGCCATGGGTCCAGAGGAAGAAAATGTCATCACTACATCTGGTGTTTAGTATTGGTTGGAGGTCCAGTTCTGAAAGTAAGTTTTGTTCGAACCTGCGCATAAAAATGTTGGCATATTGTGGTGAACATTTGGTCCCCATGGCTGTTCCATGTATCTGGATGAAGAACTGGTTATCAAAGGTGAAAATGTTGTGGTCGAGGATGATGCGGATGAGTTGTAAGATGGTGTTCAGAGATTGGCAGTTGTTGGTATTAAATACTGAGGCTATTGTCATGATGCCATCATCGTGAGAGTTGCTGTTTGTTTAATATATCGTTTGTTTAATGCATCATTACAGCTCCATGATACTGTAATCTTTTTATTATAAATTGTGTGTCTTATGGCTCTGTTTCACAACCACCTGATGTCGGAACAGTGCTTCGAAAGCTAGTGCTTCCAAATAAACCTGTAGGACGACAACTTGGTGTTGTGTGATTTTTAACCTCATTGAATTGATAATTGTTCATCTGTAATGAAAGATAATTACAATGACTTCCCACTGGGAACACAGTAAGGGCAAAGGTCACATAACGATAAGTGGCTCAGCTGTGGCAACAATCTTAGGGTGACTCAATAGAGAGGGGTGCAGACAGGCATTTCTGTGGCTGCAAATGTGACTACAGGATGGTGAAAGACAGGCAGTTTAGAAGATACTTGAAGATTTTTTTTTCATCCAGAGGGTGCTGGGAATCTGGAAAGTGCTGTCTGAGAGCTTAGTAGAGTAGGGAAACTTCACAACCTTTAAAAATCACTTGGATGAGCACTTGAAGTATTATAATATTCAACGCTGTGGGCCAATTGTTGGAAGGAGAGATTAGAACAGATAGGTCAGTGCAGGCCCAATAGGCCATAGGGTCACTTCTGTGCTGTCTAACTCTCCAAAATATAGCATGGGCAAAAAAACAACCAAAGTCTCCAACCTATCATTAACAGACACAGGTAACTTTGGAAGATACCAACAGACTTTAAAGACAATCATTCAAATATATTGTTTAAAGATCTTCAAGTTAGGACAAAGGTCTGGATTTTCTGTTATGTGCTGCAAGAGATTTGCCAAATGAACTAACTGGGCTTATTCTGTTCTAATAAAGCAATGGTCACGAGATCAGAGATCCATTAAATTAGACAAGGAAATGATGTATTATGTGTTCATGTTTCTGGACATACTCACAGGAGCATGCAAATTACTACAGGAGCATTTTGTTTTATTCCTAGAACATAGAACATTACAGCGCAGTACAGGCCCTTTGGCCCTCGAAGTTGCATCAACCTGTGAAACCAACCCGAAACCCATCTAATTCACAATTCCATTTTTGTCCATATGACTATCCAATGACCATTTAAATGCCCTTAAAATTGGCGAGTCTACTATTGTCGAGAGTGTGGTTCTGGAAAAGCACAGCAGGTCAGGCAGCATCCGAGAAGCAGGAGAATCAACATTTTGGACAAATGCCCTTCATCACGAGTCTACTACTGTTGCAGCCAATGCGTTCCACACCCCTATTACTCTGACTAAAGAAACTACCTTTGACACCTGTCCTATATCTATCTTGTCACACATCTTGTCACAAAGCTGGTTCTTTTTTCTAAAAGCTGTTCCTTTTCTCAAGGATACTGTATCCTTAGTTTTTTTCAGAGGGGTCATAAACAGGC
Organism: Chiloscyllium plagiosum; assembly: GCF_004010195.1. Taxonomy (NCBI): domain Eukaryota; kingdom Metazoa; phylum Chordata; class Chondrichthyes; order Orectolobiformes; family Hemiscylliidae; genus Chiloscyllium; species Chiloscyllium plagiosum. The sequence goes on from NC_057725.1 coordinate 67,595,277, forward strand.
GAGGCTCCAAAACAGCTGGGTTTGGTACAAAGGTGAAAGACTTTTTTGTTTATATGTTAACAGATAAGTCTTTTGGCCAAAGCTTTTATATTTTTTGAAGTAAACTATATAAGTCAAGGGGGTGTGACCAGCTCTCTAGCTGAGCAGTTCAGTCAGAACTAGTTAGAGTTCAAAGTTTGTGCGAAGATTTGTAGCTCGGGTACTCGTTGTTGTGGTTCTGTTCGCCGAGCTGGAAGTTTTTGTTGCAAACGTTTCGTCCCCTGGCTAGGCGACATCATCAGTGCTTGGGAGCCTCCTGCGAAGCGCTTCTTTGATGTTTCCTCCGGTGTTTATAGTGGTCTGTCCCTGCTGCTTCCGGTTGTCAGTTTCAGCTGTCCGCTGTAGTGGTTGGTATATTGGGTCCAGGTCGATGTGTTTGTTGATGGAGTTTGTGGATGAATGCCATGCCTCTAGGAATTCCCTGGCTGTTCTCTGTCTGGCTTGCCCTATGATAGTAGTGTTGTCCCAGTCAAATTCACACACACGCAGACAACAAGCAACATGAATTCGACTGGGACAACACTACTATCACAGGGCAAGCCAGACAGAGAACAGCCAGGGAATTCCTAGAGGCATGGCATTCATCCACAAACTCCATCAACAAACACATCGACCTGGACCCAATATACCAACCACTAAAG
>NC_057725.1:67596016-67599621 GCF_004010195.1 Chiloscyllium plagiosum
CATGCAAGGATTGCACTAAACACTATATAGGACAAACAGGAAGACAGCTAACAATCCGCATACATGAACATCAACTCGCCACGAAACGACACGACCAGCTATCCTTAGTAGCCACACACGCAGACAACAAGCAACATGAATTCGACTGGGACAACACTACTATCATCGGGCAAGCCAGATAGAGAACAGCCAGGGAATTCCTAGAGGCATGGCATTCATCCATAAACTCCATCAACAAACACATCGACCTGGACCCAATATACCAACCACTACAGTGGACAGCTGAAACTGACAACCGGAAGCAGGCGGGACAGACCACTATAAACACCGGAGGAAACATCAAAGAAGTGCTTCGCAGGAGGCTCCCAAGCACTGATGATGTCGCCTAGCCAGGGGACGAAACGTTTGCAACAAAAACTTCCAGCTCGGCGAACAGAACCACAACAACTAGTTAGGGAATTCAGCAGTGGACTGTGTGAAGAAAGGCTTTCTCCATCTGCCCTTCTAACTTCAACCTGTAAGCCTTTGATTCATTTTTATTGTGTTTAAGGGGATTTGCTTATTGAGACTGTTGTATATATTCGGAACAGCATAATTAAATCTAGTTTGAATAGACTGAGTTCTGTAGACGTTCTTTATTCTGTTCTTTGTGTTTCATTATGTAACTTTATGAATAAATTTTTGTCTGTTTTAAAACCTGGCAGTCAACCAAGCTAAATTACTCCGGGTAATTTTCACTGTACACTTACTGAAACAAATTGCAATGTTATGGTTTGAATTGCCTGTTTAAGAAGAATGTTTTGAGTGGTCTGGCCTCGTCCATAACAGATTGGGGGCTCTTTGCTGGACTTTAACCAGCAAGTGGTAGATGCTAGTGTCTTTATTTCGGGAGTTGATTTGGTTGGGTTGACAAAGCTTGGGATAGTAATGGTTCTTTCAGTCGCCAAAAGCTTTCTGGAAGTGGATGCAGTGGATGCAAAAGTTGAATAAGACCAAGCTGCAGGAGTTAGCAGACAGGCTGGGGTTAAGCTGCCTCTTTCTTTGAGGAAAAGAGAGACAATTACAGCAGTAGCTCAGCATTAAAATTGCTGGAAACACCATCAGGACCAATAGAGATGGCAAGAATACAATTGCAAATGAAGCAGCATGAGTTAGAGGTGAGAGGTAAGGAAAGGGCAGCAGAATTGAAACAGTTTGAGTTACGATTAAAAGCAGAAGAGAGGGGAGAAGAGAGAGAAACAGAGAAAGCAGCTGAAGAGAGAGAAGAAGAGAGGGTGCTTGAACTTCAAAAACTGACACTTGAAAAATAAAGGTAGCTTAAAAGGCTGGAGATAAATATTGAAGGTCGGTTTAGAGAGGAAGAGAGTAAGGATGAGCAAGCACCTGGTAGTCAAAAGCCTACTGAGAACCTGTTTAAGTATGTTCAAGCATTGCCTAAATTTGATGAGATAGTTATGGAAACTTTATTCATCTCATTTGAAAAAGTAGCCAAAGAAATGCAGTAGCTAGTGACTATGTGGGTTTTGTTGATCCAAACAAAACTTGTAGATAGGGCTAGTGAGGTCTTCACATCACTATCAGAGGTTTATCTGGGGAGTATGAGGAGGTGAAAAAAGCCATCTTAAGTGCATATGAGTTTGTACCAGAATCCTATAGGCCACTTTTCAGGAATCTAAGGAGGGATCCTGGTCAAACCTTTATTGAGTTTGAAAGGATCAAACAGAGTAATTTTGATAGATGGATAAAAGCTTTAAAAGTAAGCAAACCTATGATGCCCTTCGAGAGGTAATTATATTGGAGGAATTCAAAAATACACTGCCTGAAGCAATGCAAACTCATGTGGAAGAACAGAGAATTAAAAGGGCAACGTTAGCTGCTGAAGTGGCTGATGGTTATGAGCTGGTCCATAAAACACATTTTGGCTTCCAGGTTCTATTTTAGTCTATGAGGGATAGAAACTGGGGCAAAGAAAAATCCTCACATGGAAAGAGAAAGGTAGATCTCAGTGAAGGTCATAAGGACAACTTGGCATAGGGTAAAAAAGAAACCCTTCAGGGGAAAAAGCTCTGGTGTTTTCATTGTAATAAAGTGGGCCACACAAAATCACAGTGTAGTGCGCTAGGAGAAAGCCAAACGTAGGAAAACCTGACAAACCTGGGAGTTTTGTTGGACTAGTCACAAAAGGCACAAGGGAAGTTACAGAACACAAGATGATCAGAGGTTGGTTCAGAGTGGGGGAAGTACCTGTCAGGAACAAGTTGAATCTTTTGGAAACAGTAGAGACAGATGACACTGCCATTCTGCGAGGCGGTCAGGTCTGTCAATCAAAAGTTGGCATGGAGGCAGAGCCGAGGAGTCAGACATCGCACAGAGCCGTGGTAATAGGGGATTCCATAGTGAGAGGAACTGAACGGGGTTTCTGTGGCAACAGGCGGGATTTAAGGATGGTGTGTTGCCTTCCTGGTGCCAGGATTAAGGACATCGCAGACAGAGTCCTCAAGGGCGAAGGTGAAGAGCCAAAGGTGGTGGTACATGTCGGCACAAATGATGTTAGGAAGAAGAGGAGGAACATACTACTGCGAGACTTTGGAGAACTAGGAAGAAGGCTGAAAAGCAGGACGTCCAAGGTGGTTATCTCCGGTTTGCTTCCAGTTCCTCGGGCTGGTGAGGCCAGGAACAGGGAGATAATGGACTTGTATGTGTGGCTGGGGAACTGGTGCAGGAAGCAAGGATTTAAATTCTTGGATCACTGGGGTATGTTTTGTGGGAAGCATAAATTATACAAAAGAGACGGTTTGCACCTTAATAGGTTGGGGACCAGCATTCTGGCAGGCAGGTTTGCTACTGCAACACAGCTACGTTTAAACTAAATAGCAGGGGGGAGGGAGGGGACAAACTGGAAGTTTAAGGAGGAAATTGAAGGGGAAGTTAGAACAAGGGAAGTCAAGAAAGACAACGGTATCAATGAAGCAGAAAACTCAAAAATGGATCATGCCGTAAGGTTGAGTGAAATAGGGATTGATAGGAGGGGTGAGGGCAGTAACAAATTAAAAATACTATATATGAATGCACGAAGTATTAGAAATAAGATGGATGAGCTTGAGGCTCTTTTGAAAATTGGCAGCTGCGATATTGTGGGAATAACTGAGATGTGGCTTCAAGTGGACAGGACCTGGGAAATGAATATTCCAGGCTATATGTGCTATCATAAGGACAGACTGACAGGCAGAGGGGGTGGGGTGGCCCTGTTGTTAAGGGATGATATTCAGTCCCTTGCACGGGGGGACCTAGAATCAGGGGATATAGAGTCAGTAAGGATGGAGCTGAGAAATTCTAAGGGTAGAAAGACCCTCTTGGGAGTTATCTACAGCCCCCCAAATGGTAGTATGGATGTAGGGTTTAAGTTGAATAAGGACCTGAAACTGGCCTGTCGCAAAGATGTTACTACAGTTGGTATGGGGGATTTCAACATGCAGATAGACTGGGAGAATCAGGATAATATTGGACCTCAAGAAAGAGACTTTGTGGAGTGCCTCAGAGATGGATTCATAGAACAGCTGGTGCAGGAGCCTACCAGGGAGAAGGCAATTCTGGATCTGGTATTG
>NC_057725.1:67599736-67615253 GCF_004010195.1 Chiloscyllium plagiosum
AGAGGATTACTAAGAAGGAAATATGCAGAGAAAAAATGAGGTACGAAGGTAAACCGGCAGAAAATATAAGGAGGATAGTAAAAGTTTTTTTAGGTATGTGAAAGGCAAAAAAATGGTTAAGACTAAAATTGGGTCCTTGAAGACAGAAACAGGGGAATATATTATGGGGAACAAAGAAATGGCAGAAGAATTAAATGGGTACTTCAGATCTGTGTTCACTGGGGAAGACACAAGCAATCTCCCTGAGGTAACAGTGGCTGAAGGACCTGAACTGAAGGGAATTTATATTTGCCAGGAATTGGTGTTGGAGAGACTGTTAGGTCTTAAGGCTGGTAAGTCCCCGGGGCCTGATGGTCTACATTCCAGGTTACTGAAGGAGGTGGCTCTAGAAATCGTGGATGCGTTGGTGATTATTTTCCAGAGTTCGTGCGTTGGTGATTATTTTCCAGAGTTCGATAGATTCAGGATCAGTTCCTGCGGATTGGAGGGTGCCTAATGTTGTACCACTTTTTAAGAAAGGAGTAAGAGAGAAAGCAGGAAATTATAGACCAGTTAGTCTGACCTCAGTGGTGGGAAAGATGCTGGAGTCTATTATAAAGGATGAAATTACGACACATCTGGATAGCAGTAACAGGATCATTCAGAGTCAGCATGGATTTATGAAGGGGAAATCATGCTTGACTAATCTTCTGGAATTTTTTGAGGATGTAACTCTGAAGATGGACAAGGGAGACCCAGCAGATGTAGTGTACCTGGACTTTCAGAAAGCCTTTGATAAAGTTCCACATTGGACGTTAGTGAGCAAAATTAGGGCGCATGGTATTGGGGGCAAAGTACTGACTTGGACTGAAAATTGGTTGGCTCACAGGAAACAAAGAGTAGTGATAAACGGCTCCCTTTCGGAATGGCAGGCGGTGACCAGTGGGGTACTGCAGGGATCAGTGCTGGGACTGCAGTGACCTGGACAGGTTAGATGAGTGGACAGATGCATGGCAGATGCAGTTTAATGTGGATAAATGTATGGTTATCCACTTTGGTGGCAAGAATGGGAAGGCAGATTACTACCTAAATGGAGTCAAGTTAGGTAAAGGGGCAGTACAAAGAGATCTGGGTGTTCTTGTACACCAGTCAATGAAGGCCAGCATGCAGGTACAGCAGGTAGTGAAGAAAACTAATAGCATGCTGGCCTTCATAACAAGATGGATTGAGTATAGAAGCAAAGAGGTTCTTCTGCAGCTGTATAGGGCCCTGGTGAGACTGCACCTGGAATATTGTGTGCAGTTCTGGTCTCCAAATTTGAGGAAAGACATTCTGGCTATTGAGGGAGTGCAGCATAGGTTCACGAGGTCAATTCCTGGAATGGCGGGACTATCTTACGTTGAAAGATTGGAGCGACTGGGCTTGTATACCCTTGAGTTTAGAAGACTGAGAGGGGATCTGAGTGAGACATATAATATTATTAAAGGATTGGACACTCTGGAGGCAGGAAACATGTTGGGTGAGTCCTGAACCAGAGGACACAGCTTAAAAATAAGGAGTAGGCCATTTAGGACAGAGATGAGGAGAAACTTCTTCACCCAGAGAGTGGTGGGTATATGGAATGCTCTGCCCGAGAAGGCAGCGGAGGCCCAGTCTCTGGATTCATTTAAGAAAGAGTTGGATAGAGCTTTCAAAGATAGTGGAATCAAGGGTTATGGAGATAAGGCAGGAACAGGACACTGATTGAGGATGATCAGCCATGATCATAATGAATGGTGGTGCAGGCTCGAAGAGCAGAATGGCCTACTCCTGCACCTATTGTCTATTGGTTAATGAGGAAGTGCCAGATCTACTTAAAAAATATACACGCAAGGGTAATGCTCATTCACATAGGCCAGGAGTAGCAGATAAAGAGGTTACAATATTAAGGGAGATAGGGTCCTCTCAGCCTGTGATGCTGAAGGATGAGAAGAAATGTACTCCTGAAGGACTATTGCCAGAAAACGTACCGGTAACAGGAATTCATGGTGAGACAAAAAGTACTCAATTATGTAAAATGAGGCTAGAGTGCCCAGAGAAGAGTCGAGAATCTGTGGTAGGAGTATTGGAAAAAACTCTCAGCTCCAGGAACACAATTTGTCCTTGCAAATGATATAACTGATTCACCAGTGGGTGTGCTGCCTACTCTAGTTGAAAAGCCAGTGGAGACTCAAGTAACTGAAGAGTGCAGGCTATTTATGCAGGGATCTTCCCAGATTATGTGGTCACAAGATCACAGAGGCACAAGCTTAAGCAGGAGAGTTCAAAACAGCACAGATAAGGAAGCTGAAATAGCTTTATCCGTGACTTTTTTTGATCAGATAAGTGGGACTGAGTAGCTTTATTTATTAACAATAATGGATGTATCAACAAGATTTCCACAGGCAGTTCTATTTTGCAATATTACAGCTAAAAGGGTTGTTGAAGAATTACTCAATTTGTTTACTAGATACTGACTACCAATAGAGATCCAGTCAGATCAAGGATCAAATTTCACATCTAAACTACTTAAGGAGATTATGGATAGTTTTGGAATAAAGCAATTCAAATCTACTGCATACCATCTAGAATCGCAAGGAGCACTAGAGAGATGGCATCAGACATTAAAGACCATGTTGAGGGCTTATGGTTAGGACTACCCAGATGATTGGGATAAGGGAATTCCATTTGTACATTTTGCAATCAGAGATGCACCAAATGGATTGACCAAAGTCAGTCTATTTAAATTAATTTTTGGGCATGAAGTAAGAGGACCATTAAAATTGATTAAGGAGAAATTAATAAATCGGAATACAGAGATCACCCATTTGGACAATGTGTCAAATTTTAGAAAATAATTAAATAGAGCTGGAGAATTGACTTGTTAACATGTAAAAGTATCACAGAATGCAATGAAACAGGAAGTCGACAAGAAATCACTAATTTGCAGTTTTGCAATTTGTGATAAGTTATTGGTGTTACTTCCAGAAATAGGTAAACCTTTAAAAGCAAGGTTTAGTGGACCATATCAAATTGAGAAGAAATTGAGTGAGATGAACTACTTGATAAGGTTAAAAATTACACAACCCCAGGTTATAGTGTTAGCTTCCCTGTGTGAGACTGTCTGTGCCACAATGGTCAGACTGATTCTAATCTAAAAAAACGGATTTACAGAATCTTACATGGATTTGTGCAGTTTTTATGCAAAGTAAAATGTAATTCTGCAAGTACTAATTCATCCCACAAATTTATATGTGTACGTGTGCATGTGTGTGCGTGAGGGGGGGTGGGGGGTGGGTGTTATGAGTGTCTGTGAGTGTAAAGGGGTATAAGTCTGTGAGAGAGTGTGTGCGTGGGAGTGTATGTGTGAGCGTATGAGAGAAGGTCTGCGTGAATGTGTGTGTCTGTAGGAGTGTGTGCGTGTGGTGTTTTCTATCTTCCTGTGTGCGTCCGTCTGTCTGTATATATGTTTTTGGTGCAATGGGGTCACCTGTAGTGTGACATGAACCCAAGATCATGGTTGAGGCCATCCCCATGGATACCGAACTTGGCTATCAGCTTCTGCTCGGCAACTCTCTCATACCCTCTCATGCGCTCACACATGCACTCCCACAAACACCCTCTCACAGACTTATACCCCTTTACACTCACACTCAAACACATACACACACTCTCTGACAGACAGTCATTAGCACTTCCACACACACACACACACACACATAAGTTTGTGGGGTGATTGGTACTTACAGAATTATATTTTACTTTGCTCAAAAACTGCATGAATACATGTAAGATTTGTAGATCCATTTTTTAGATTAGAATCAGTCTGACCATTGTTGCACAGACAGCCTCACACAGGAGAGCTAACACCTTCAATTCATTATCTCGGCCGACATGACACCAATTGTTAAAGTTCACTTGAGAATGTTACTTTTAAAAATATTTTGCGATTTACATATGAAATAACTGAAACCAAAATGGTCATTCTAAAAGATGAGAGACTTAACAAACAATCCAGGTCTTTTTCGATATGTAATTTTAGTTACATCACACTGTAAACTTTTGCTACAAATTCTGTGTCTTACAATCTTATTCTCCACACCCACCTGATGAAGGAGCAGCACTTTGAAAGCTAGTGCTTCCAAATAAACCAGTTGGACTATAACCTGGTGTTAAGTGATTTTTAACTTTGTACACCCCAGTCCAATACTGGTGTCTCCAAATCATACTTGATAAGGACTCCAGAAAGGAAGAAATCTCACAGTGAATGTCATGTGAATATGCTCAAAAGATATTTTGATAGGGAAGGTAAGCAAAAGGAAAAGGTCTTAATGATTACAGCACAGAAGGAAGAACCAAGTTCAGAGGATTTTGAATTGAACATTCCTCAAATCAAATTGGACAATGAGGAAGTTGTCAAAAATTGGAATAAATTATTGAGTTACCTTCCACAAGAAAAGCAAAATGACCTGAAAGAGTTATTACTATCACCTGGGGAGATAGGAGGAAATAAACTGGGAAGTACTAACCTAATTGTGCATGATGTAGAAATAGAAGATGCTTTTCTGATTAAGCAACATCCTTATAGGCATAGCCCTCTGGAGTTGGCACAGATTCAGAAGGAGATAGAGCACATGCTCAAAGATGGCATAATCAAAGTGAGTTTCATTGACTGGAGCTCACCCATAGAAATGGTGCCAAAGCTAGATGGTACCCAACGGTTATGTCTGGACTATCGCAAAGTCAACACCGTTACAAAGACGGATGCTTATCGAATTCTGCAGTTGGAGAACTGTGTCGAAAAGCTGGGACAAGCAACTTACATTTCTAAGTTGGACTTGCTCAGAGGCAAGTACCTCTGTCAGAAAGAGCAAAGGCGATTTCGGCTTTCGTAATGCCAAATGGACTATATCAGTTCGAAGTCATGCCACTTGATATGAAAAACGCTCCAGCCACATTTCAGATACTGACTAATAAGGTAATTGTCAGATTACCCCAACTGTGTTGTTTACTTTGATGACCTGGTGATTTTTAGTCACTCATGGAAGGATCATTTACAGCATTTATTGGACTTGTTTGATCAACTTCAGAAGGCAGGTTTGATGGTAAACCTAGCTAAAGGAGAATTTGCCAAAGCCCAAGTCAACTCCTGGGCCATGTTATTGGACACAGACAAATGGCCCCACGGGATGCGAGAATGAAAGTAATTGGGGAGTTTTCTGCACCGTCAATGAAAACAGCAGTACTATGGTTACTGGGATTGAGTGAATTTTACCGAATGTTTGTGCCAAAGTTTAGCAGTGTGGCTGCTCCACTTACCGAATTGTTAAAAAAGGGCAAGACATTACAGTGACAGCAGACTGTCAGAACGTGTTTGACAGACTAAAAACTGTGTTAACCACTGCCCCAGTATTAGCCACACCTGATTACATGAAGCTTTTCAAGGTGGCTATCGATGCCAGTGATGTGGGTGTTGGTGCGGTGCTCCTGCAGGAGGATGACAAGGGAATAGAAAGACACATCGGCTATTTTTCCAGGAAGTTGAAAGTTCATCAACAGAAATATTCAACGGTGGAGAAAGAGACTTTGAACTTGATTTTTGCATTACAACATTTCAGTGTTTATATTACCAGCAATGCGTCTCTGACAATCGTATATACTGATCATAACCCATTGACTTTTGTAGAAAATTTTAAGAACAAAAATGCCAGACTATTTAGATGGAGCTTGTTGTTGCAGCCATTCAATTTGACAATTGTGCATGTGACAGGTCGCGAAAATGTGATTGCCGATGCGTTGTTGAGACTCGAATGAGATACAGAGGCATTTGGTGGCGGGGGTGTGCCACAACCTGAATTCGCATCTGGTTGTGCATGTTTACATGTGTATAGTTAGTATAGTGTATAAGTGTGTTTTGGACTAGTAGCCAGTTTGTTTTTGAAGGTTTTAAAAATGAAGCCATCTTTTGGTAATGATGGTTCATTTTATTTAACGGGGAAGGTGTCACAAAGCTGACCGTTTTTTCTAAAAGGTGTTCCTTTTCTCAAGGATATTGTGTCCTTGGTTTTTTTCAGACAGGTTGTAAACAGGCCCGGCTCTGAGAAAGCTGAGTTTGGTCCAGAGATGAAAGGCCTTTTCGTTTATACGTAAACAGATGAGTCTTTAGGCCAATGTTTTATATTTTTTGAAGTAACCTGTGTAAGGCAAGGGGGTGTGACCAGCTTTCTAGCGGAGCAGTTCAGTCCAGAACTAGTTAGCGAGTTCAGCAGTGGACTGTATGAAGAAAGGCCGCTAAACTTTTTCTCCTTCTGCCATTCTAACTTTGACCTGTAAGCCTTTGTTTCATTTTTACTATGTTTAAGGGGATTTGCTTATTGAGATTGTTGTGTATATTCCAAACAGCATAATTAAGTCTAGTTTGGATAGACTGAGTTCTGTAGGGGTTCTTTATGCTGCTCTTTGTGTTTCATTGTGTAATTTTGTGAATAAAATTTTGTTTGTTTTAAAACCCGGTAGTCAAAAAGGCTAACTTACTCCGGGTAATTTTCACTGTACACTTACTGAAACAAATTGCAATGTTTTGGACTGGGTTGCCTGCTTAAGAATGTTTTGAGAGGTCTGGCCTCGTCCATAACACCCTCAATTTAAAGCTATACCCACTCGTGCTAGTCAACACCATCCAAGGAAATAGGCTCCCACTGTCCACCCTATCTAACCCTCTGATTATCTTATATGTCCCGATTAAGTCACCTCTCAACCTTTTTCTCTGCAAGGAAAACAGCCTCAAGTCCCTCAGCCTTTCCTTGTAAGACCTTCCCCTCATACTAGGCAACAACCTAGTAAATCTCTTCTGAACTCTTTTCAAAGCTTCCACATCCTTCCTATAATGCAGTAACTAGAACTGTACACAATACTCGAAGTGTTGATGAACATTTCCCATCAACCGTAACCCTTTGTCTTCTGTCAGCTCGCCAATTTCTGATCCAAACCGCAAAATCATCCTCAATCCCATGCCTCCATATTTCATGCAATAGCCTACCGTGGGGAACCTTATCAAATGCCTTGCTGAAATCCATATATACCACATCAAACTCTTTAACCGCATCCACTTGTCTGGTCACCTTGTCAAAGAACTCAATAAGGTTTGTGATGCGCAACCAACCCATCACAAAACCGTGTTGACTCTCCCTAATCAACTTATTCCTTTCTAGATGATTATAAATCCTATCTCTTATAACCTTTTCCAACACTTTACCCACAATCGAAGTTAGCCTCACTTGTCTATAATTACCAGGGTTCACTCTACTCCCCCTGCTGTCCTCCAGTGTTCTGGCAGTATTCCTGTAGACAATGACAACATAAAGATCAAAGCCAAAGGCTCGGTAATCTCCTCCCTGGTTTCCAGAATCTTAGGATAAATCCTATCCAGCCCAGGGGACTTATCTATTTTTACACTTTCCAGAATTGCTGACACCTCCTCCTTGTGAACCTCAATCCTACCTAGTCTAATAGCTTATATCTCAGTATTCTCCTCGAGAACATTGTCTTTTTCTCGTGTGAATACTGACAAAAAATATTCATTTAGTCCTTCCCCTATCTCCTCTGAATCCACGCACAACTTCCCACTACTATCCTTGATTGGCTCTAATCTTACTCTGTTTTTTTTTTATTCCTGATATACCGATAGAAAGCCTTAGGGCTTTCCTTGATCCTATCCATCAATGACTTCTTATGTCCTCTCCCAGCTCTTCTTAGCTCTCTCTTTATGTCTTTCCTGGCTAACTTATAATTCTCAAGTGCCCTAACTGAGCCTTCACATCTCATCCTAACATAAGCCTTCTTCTTCTGCTTGACAAGAGATTCAACTTCTTTAGTAAACCATGGTTCCCTCGCTCGACAACTTCCTCACTGCCTGACAGGTACATACTTATCAAGGACCCGCAGTAGCTGTTCCTTGAATACGCTCCACATTTCAACTGTGCCCGTCCCCTGCAGTTTCCTTCCCCATCCTATGCATCCTAAATCTTGTCTAAGGCATTGTAATTGCCTTTCCCCCAGGTATAACTCTTGCCCTGCAGTATATACCTATCCCTTTCCATTGCTAAAGTAAACATAACCGAATTGTGGTCACTATCACCAAAGTGCTCACCTACCTCCAAATCTAACACCTACCCAGTATCAAATTCAATGTGGCCTTGGCCCTTGTTGGCCTGTCTACATACTGTGTCAGAAAACCCTCCTGCCCACATTGGACAAAAACTGACCCATGTAAAGTACTTGAACTATAGTATCCCCAGTCAATATTTGGAAAATTAAAGTCCTCCATAACAACTACCCTGTCACTCTCACTTCTATTGAGAATTATATTTGCTACCCTTTCCTCTACATCTCTGGAATTATTCGGAGGCCTGTAGAAAACTCCCACAGTGTGATCTCTCCTTTTCTGTTTCTATCCACCTCAGTAGACGAGTCCTCAAATATCCTTTCTGCAACCATAATACTGTCCTTGACAGACTGACTGACTGACTGACTGACTGACTAACTAACTAACACACACACACAATCTTCCCTTTTCTTACTGAAACATCTAAATGCCAGAACCTGCAACAGCCATTCCTGTCTCTGCTCTGCCCATGTCTCTGAATTGGCCACAACTTCAAGGTCCCATGCTGCAAGTTCACTCACCTTATTCCAGATGTTCCTGGCATTGAAGTAGACACAGTTCAAACCAATTTCATACTTCCCAGTGCCCTCTTGCAATGTTGAAACCTTATTTTGGACCTCACTATTCTCAACCTTCTGTATACACGAACTACAATTTGGGTTCCCACTTCCCCAGCTGAATTAGTTTAAACCCACCTGAAGAGCATTAGCAAATATCTCCCCCAGGATATTGGTACCCCTCTGGTTCAGGTGAAGATCATCCTGTTTGTTAAGGACTCACCTAACCCAGAAAGAGCCAATTATCCAGGAATCCAAAGCCCTCCCTCCTGCACCATCCCTGTAGCCACGTGTTCAACTCCTCTCTCTCCCTATTCCTTGCCTCACTAGCATGTGGCACTGGCAACAAACCAGAGATAACAACTCTGTTTGTCCTAGCTCTAAGCTTCTACCCTAGCTCCCTGAATTCCTGCCTTAAATCCCCATCTCTCTTCCTCCCTATGTTGTTGAGCCCATGTGGATCATGACTTGAGACTGCTCCCCCTCCCCCTCAAGAGTCCTGAAAACACGGTCAGAGACAGTACGAGCCCTGACACCTGGGTGGCAACACCCAACCGTGAGTCTGTCTTGTCCACACAGAGCCCCGTATCTGTCCCCATAAAAATGGAATCCACAATGACTAATGCTCTGCTCCTCTTCCCCTTTCCCTCTGATCAACAGGGACAGACTCTGTGCCGGAGACCTGTTCCCCATTGCTTACTCCTGGTAAGTTCTCCCCTACAACAGTATCCAAAATGGTATACTTGTTGTTGAAGGAAACGGCCACAGAGGATCCCTGCACTGCCTGACGGTTCCCTTTTCATCCCTTGATAGTAACCCATTTACCTTTTTCTTGTACCTGAGGTGTGATTACCTCCCTGTGACTCCTCTCAATAATGCCCTCTGCTTCCCGAATGATCCGATGTTTATTCAGCTCCAGTTCCCTAATGCGTTTTTCGAGGAGGTGGAGTTGGGTGCGCTTCCTGCAGATGCAGTCAGCAGGAATACTAGTGTTGACCCTTACCTCCCAAATTCTATAGAAGGAACACTCAATTGCCCTAATGTCCATTCCCACTATTCTAAATTCCTACCGAGACTACTGAAAACAAAAATAAAACTAGTCTATTTACCAATCCGGCGCACAGAACCTTTTTTTTGGTGAGAGGAGGAGGAGGACATGTGGGAGACACTACCTGAGTGGTGTTCGGGTAAAGCAACTGCCCAAATATATAACTTCACTTACCTAGCAGTCTTGCCTCCGCTCCTGCTCAGCATGCGCTCTGCCTATACACGAGATAAGTTTATATTCTTTAAATTTACTGTTGGGCCTCTGGTCATTGCTGTCTCTCCTCCCACTTCAATTGCCGCCTAGAAAATGAAGACCGCTGAACCCCCGAGGTAAGTTTATAAACTTTTAATTGACTTTCCTGTCGGGCCTCTGGTCCTCGGTTGTCACTCCTCCACTTCAAAAGGATGGGATTATTTGTGGAGCCTCCCCCAGTGAGTTGATTAATTGTTAACCACCAAACACGACTGGATGTGGTAGGATTCTAAAGCTTAGATCCGTTGGTTGTGGAAAATTTAACTCTATCACTTGCTGCTTGGCATGCAAATAGTCTTGTTTGGTAGCTTTACCGGTTGACACCACACTTTTATTTATGCCTGGTGCTGCTCCTGGCATGCCCTCCTCACTCTCTATTGAACCAGGGTTGATACCCTGACTTGGTGGTAATCGTTGAGTGGGGTAAATGTGAGGCAATGAGGTTGCAGAATATGTTGATGTAAAATTCTGCTACTGCTGATGACCACAGTGGGAAGTGTGCCTCATGGATGCCCAGTCTTGCGTTAGTAGATAAGTTAAAATTCTGTCCCATTTAGTATAGTGATAATGCCACACAACATGATGGAGGTATTCTCATTGTGAAGGTGGAACTTCATCTCGACAAGGACTATTCTTACCAATATTGTTATGGACAGAAATATCGACAGCCAGCTGATTGTAAAGGATGAGGTCAAGTATGTTTTTCCCTCTTGCTGGTTCCCTCACCAACTGCCACAGACCCAGTTTAGCAGTTATGTCCTTTAGGATCCAACCAGCTCGATCAGTAGTGCTGCTGCTAAGTCGGTCTTGGTAATAGATATTGAAATCCCCCACCCAGAGTGCATTTTGCATCCTTGCCATCCTCAGTGCTTCCTCCAAGTGTTCTTCAGCATGGTGGAGTACAAATTCATCAGCTGAAGGGGGATGGTACATGGTAATCAGCAGAAGATTTCGTTCTCCATATTTAATTTGAAGCCATGAGACTTCATGGGGTCCAGCATAAATGTTGAGGGCTCCTAGTGCAACTCCCTCCCCCACTGTATATATCACTGCACAACCTCCTTTGCTGGGTTTGTCCTTCAGCTGGGTCAGGACATGTCCAGGGACAATGATGGTGGTGTCTGGGATATTGGCTGTAAGGCATGATTTTATGAGTATGATAATGTTTCTTGATCAGACTGTGAGACAGTTCTCACAACATTTGGCACAAGCCCACAGATGTAAATAGGGAAGGAGTTTACAGGGTCAACAGGAATGTTTCTTTATTGTCTTTCTCAGTGTCCAGGTTAATGCCAGGTGGTCCATCCGTTTTAATTTCTTTGTTGAGACTTAGCGATTGATACAACTGAGTGGCTTGCTAGGCTATTTCAGAGGGCAGTTGAGAGTCTGGAGGTCTGGAGTCTGGAGTCACGAGTATGCAAGACCAGGTGAGGACAACAGATTTCCTTCCCTGAAGGGCATAAGAGAGTCAGATGAGTTTTTCTATTAATTGACAATGGTTTCATGGTCATCAGTAGATCCTTAATTCCATAGTTTTTTTTATTGAATTCAAGTTCCACCAGTCACTCCACTTGGTGGGTTTTCAACACAGGTCCCCAGAATATTAGTTGAGTTTCTGGATTAATAGCCAAATTAATATCATTAGGCTTTCCCCTTTCCTTTTTAACAAGCATAACAAAAATATGGACATCTGCATATGGAAACCAGAACATTTCAAATAGAAGGATTAGTTTTATTAGCTTTGCAAGGGAAACATCTAAAGGTAAGTTTCAGTCACTTGTACAATGCAATTAAGAGGTTTAGTAAAGTGAATTTTGTGGAAGATGAATCAAAAATGTCAAGATAACATAATACAACAGAACCATCATAGAAAGGAAGATTGAAAGGAACAAACATGTCTGTACTAAGAATAGTGGACAAAGACACTGATGGCGAGGTAAAAAAGTATGTTGACAATTCACAAAATGAACATCCAAATATCTGATTAGTTAACACAGTAACATTTCGCAGAATCTTCTCAGATGTTGAGTGACATGGACTATGGCAAGAAAATTGGGAAAATCATGGATTCCACAAGGGTGCATCTCAGGGGGGTCCTCTCTTGCTCTTTTAGCACTGACTCACTTTGTGTCAGCTTTGACGATCACAATATCTCTGCCTTGTCCTGCCTAACTATACATTTTGTGTTTTTACCCCTTAGCCAGAGCCTAAAGACTCACAACAGTCCTACCTTGATTTTTTTTATTATAGACACATAGCACAAAGCTTGCCATGCTTGCCAACTGTGATCAGGACATGTTGTTATACGTCACTATGCTATGTCAATCTCATCCCTGCCCTGTATGCCTGCCATTACATAACAACAACATTGCACATGTATCAACTATGGACATTTCTTGAATTCTAAGGAGAGTATTCCTTAGTCAAGACAAGGAGGACTATTATCAGCCAAGGATAATAGTCTGGTACTCTTAGTCAAGAGCAGCCCTGATATGAGTCTAGTTTAATAATGTGGCAGTTGAACCCCTCTGTTAATTAAAACCAAACACTCAGAAAAGCTCACCTTGCCTTGCTATCTGTTCACATGTGTGAGTGAGTGAAAGAGAACTCCTAATTTCCGTTATTTAAAGAAAAAATAACAATTTATTTTCCTAACGCTAATAGTGAACACTAAACAAAACTACTAACAAACCGAACACTCTTTCTCATAACCACTATCCCTTAACTGATCACAATTCTATCAATGTGCTATTCCAATAACACAATTATTAAATATTACATTAATTTAATCTCAATTCCACATAGTCTTCTATGCTGTCTTCCTTTTAGATTAGATTAGATTACTTACAGTGTGGAAACAGGCCCTTCGGCCCAACAAGTCCACACCGACCCGCCGAACTGCAACCCACCCAGACCCATTCCCCTACATACCCCTTCACCTAACATTACGGGCAATTTAACTTGGCCAATTCACCTAACCTGCACATTTTTTTTGGACTGTGGGAGGAAACCGGAGCACCCGGAGGAAACCCACGCAGACACGGGGAGAACGTGCAAACTCCACACAGTTAGTCGCCTGAGGCGGGAATTGAACCTGGGTCTCTGGTGCTGTGAGGCAGCAGTGCTAACCACTGTGCCATCGTGCTGCCCACTGGTCTTGTGGTTCTGCTATCTTCTCTCTTGGTCTTCTTCTTTCTTTTCACTTTTTTTTACTTTGATAGATAGTGCCTTCTGATTTCTTTGAAAGCTTTTCATATTAGATGGGCAGTTAGCTCTCTGGCTGTACAGCAGTTGCTCTGCTGTTTGGTGGCAATTGCTTGGACCAATTTTCAAAACGCCCTGGTTTTATACCCCCTAACATCATTCCCTCTCATTGGTCCAACGTTGTCAATACAATACATTCAAATCAATTGGGTTTTAGTATCCTGTGCCTAATTTAAATTAATTAGTTAAAATTGAATTGTTGTCAAAACAGCAACCAAAACTAAGGTATCCATTTTACGGGCAATTGTTACATGTATCTATTTTGGAACAGCCTATCTCTTAGCTGTTCTGTTCTGGCAGCTGAGGCTGTATTTTAAACTTACTTTAAAATTTAGGAAACACTTCCTATGTTAAAGTGAACGTACACTCTTTCAACTTTGTAACACCAGTGTTACAAAATGGAGGTCAAACTCCTCTGCTAATTAAAACTAGAACACCCAGAGAAGCTCGCCTCGCCTTATAATCTGTTAAAAATGTGAGTGAAAGAAAACCCCTGATTTCCACTGTTTAAAGAAGAAATAACAATTTATTTTCCTAACTCTAACAGTGAATACTAAACAGAAACTATTTAAAAACTTGAGCCCATTTTCCTTAACTAATCACTATCTGACCCCAACTCTATTAAAATGCTGCTCGAATAACACAATTACTAAACATTAAATTAATTTAATCTTTCAAAATCCATACCATCTGTTATGCTGTCTTCCTTCCATCCTTCCAATTCTGCTGTCTTCTCATGGTCCATCTTCTATAACTTTTTTTACTGCATAAAATTCTTTGGTACCTTCAATAGAGGGTGGTCTCTGAGATTTCTTTCAGGGCTGTTCAGGGTGTGACTATGCTGCTCCTTTAACAAGGTTGTGCTGTCCTTGTTTTTTTTTAAAAGGGTTGTATGAGGCAGAGTTGCTGAAATGTCTGCATGTATTTACTAGAAATGACTTTCCAGTTTGAAAAAAAAACACTTGTACAATGAAAGGAGAGTGGCCAGTTCTCCCAGCTCAGCTTTTCTCTGGTTTGGAAGTGTGGTGCTGGAAAAGCACAGCAGGTCAGGCAGCATCCGAGGCGCAGGAGAATTGATGTTTTGGGCATAACCCTTTCATCAGGAATCTTTGGTTTTAGTATTCAGTCAGTTTTAGGCTGCTGGTCAAAAAAACTGCTACATGGAAGAAACTTTTCCAAGCTGAACCTCTCTGTCATCTGTTTCTCTCCTGTAAGACCCTGTGTTTGATTTTAGCATTTTTGCCAAAGGGTATTTATGGGGATTATTGCAGGAATTTGGAACAGCATCATTAAGTTGTGATAATGTGTTGGATTTTTGGATAGATTGAGTTTTTTTAATTCTGTTCCCTTTTGTTTGTGTTTCATTCAGTAATCTTGAAAATAAATTCTGTTTTGTTTAAAACTAAGTGGTTGGGTCAGCTGCCTGACTCCTGGAATATTCACCTTACACCTACTCAAAACAAATAGAAAGATTATGGTCTGGGCTACCTTCTTTAAATGTTTTGAGGTGGTTTGACCTGGTCCATAACAAAGACTCTTGGCTCTCTTTTGGTGTCTGCCTGATTTTCAAAAACATGCTTTTTTATACCCCTGATTACACCTGAAATTATAGTCAGACTGGTTTCAGGCTGTCAACATCATTGGATTTTAAATTAGATTGGCTTTGAAGGGCTGAGTGTTTGGTTTAAATTCATTGGTCAGATTTGAATTGCTGTCAAAAAGCAACCAAAACTCAGGTAACCATTTAAAATTGTTATACGTGTCTAATTTGGAATAGCCTGTCTCCCAGTTGCTCTGTATGTTGGCAGTGTTTGCTGTACCTTAAGCTTAGAAAACACTTTCTCTTGAAGGGACTATACATTCTTTTTGACTTACTTTTAGGTCAGGTCTACGCCCCCCTACAACCCACCCTCCCGTCCTGGCACATTCCCCTGCCACCGCAGGAATTGCAAAACCTACGCCCACACCTCCTCCCTCACCTCCATCCAAGGCCCTAAAGGAGCCTTCCACATCCATCAAAGTTTTACCTGCACATCCACTAATATCATTTATTGTATCCGTTGCTCCCGATGCGGTCTCCTCTACATTGGGGAGACTGGACGCTTCCTAGTAGAGCGCTTTAGGGAACATCTCTGGGACACCCGAACCAATCAACCACACTGCCCTGTAGCCCAACATTTCAACTCCCCCTCCCACTCTGCTGAGGACATGGAGGTCCTGGGCCTCCTTCACCGC
>NC_057725.1:67615294-67631669 GCF_004010195.1 Chiloscyllium plagiosum
ACTCTATGCTACTTTCTCCCCACCCCCACCCTCCTCTCATTTATCTCTCCACCCTTCAGGCACTCTGTCTGTATTCCTGATGAAGGGCTTTTGCCCGAAACGTCGATTTTACTGCTCCTCGGATGCTGCCTGAACTGCTGTGCTTTTCCAGTACCACTAATCCAGAAGCTGGTTTCCAGCATCTGCAGTCATTGTTTTTACCTTACTATTATTCTACCCAACTTCATAACACTCGGGCTTGGGATGGTCAGTCTGCTGCTTTAGGCAGTCACTGTCAACACTACTGTAGTTCAGGGACTGGACCATGGTAAGTTACATGGGTCCAGTGCAAACAGTCTGGAGAAACACAGGAAGTGATACATGAGAACATCACTACCTGCGAGTAATTCACCATCTTGACTTGTAAACAATGCTTCAAGCTGCGTCAAAATCCTGCAATGTCCTTCCTAATGGCATTGTGGGTGTACCTACACTAAATGGACTGCAGCGGTTCTGGAGGCAACTGAGCACCACCTTCTCAAAGGAAACTTGGGATGAGCAATAAATGCTATCCCAGCCAGCAAAATCTATGTCACATTAATAAAGAAAAATTGTCAGTGTAATCAAGTTTGAGAGAGCAAGAATTTTCCACTGTAATTGGGTTATAGAATTTTTTAAAAGTCAGGCATAGTTTGACCTATAAAATTGGGTCAGGCAGAGTTGAACAGTGCATGTAAGACTGGGTCGTTAGGATATGTACAGTCTGAATCAGAGAGTCATTGTCATAGAATAGGGAAATAGGCCTTCAGCACTTCATGTTAACCACGTTCCAAAACAAAACTAGTCCCACCTGCCTGCACTTGGCCCATATGCTCCAAACATTTCTTATTCAAGTACTTAACTGAATGCCCTTTAAACATTGTAACTATACCCATACCCATAAATTCCTCTGGAAGTTAATTCCATATACAAACACTCTCTGTGTAAAAAAAATTTCCCATGTCTTTTTTAAATCTTTCTCCTCTCACCTTAAAAATATGCCCCATAGACTTGACATCCCACACCTGAATCTCAGAGTAGAGAGAGGATTGTGTACAGTTTGTGTTCATGTGGAGACAATATTGTGCTTAGCACAGAGAACATGTTTGGACAGGCTGAGTTCATATAGAGACATGATAGTGTGCAATCTGAGTTAGTTTTGACTAAACTGTACACAGACTGAGATGGTTATGCAAACAGCAGTTTGTACCGTCTCAATCAGTATGGAGACATGATTGTGCATAGACTGAGTTAGTGTGTATAGACTGCATTCATGGAGAGAGGAACATATGTATGTTCTGAATTAGTGCAGACCGGGTTATAAATTTATATAGAGACCGGGTTGTGACAGTCTGAGCTAATGCAAATCGATGTAGAGACTGGGTTGTGACAGTCTGAGTTAACATGGAGGAAGGATTGTGTATAGTCTGGCTTAGTGTTGAAAGAGGGTTGTGCATAATCTTAATGAGTGTGTATGTGGGGTTGTGCACAGTTTTGAGTCAGTATTAATTGTAAGTTCTGTAAATTGAATTAATAGAATCATAAAGATTTAGAGCATGGAAACACACCCTTCGATCCAACCCATCCATGCCGAACAGATATCCCAACCCAGTCTAGTCCCACCCGCCAGCACCCAGCCCATATCCCTCCAAACCCTTCTATTCATATACCCATCCAAATGCCTCTTAAATGTTGCAATTGTACCAGCCTCCACCACATCCTCTGGCAGCTCATTCCATACATGTACCACCCTCTGCGAGAAAAAGTTGCCCCTTAGGTCTCTTTTATATATTCCCCCTCTCACCCTAAACCTATGCCCTTTAGTTCGGGACTCCCCGACCCCAGGGAAAATACTTTGTCTATTTATCCTATCCATGCCCCTCACTCAATACTCTGACCAATAAAGGAAAGCATACCAAACACCTTCTTCACTATCCTATTTACCTGCAACTCCACTTTGAATTAGTATGGACAGATTTGGGTATAGTACATTCCCGTGTGGAGAGAAGTTAGTTGGCAGTCCCTAATAATGGCGATAGAGGTGGGAACTCCCAAGACATTTAAGAACTATTTAGATGAACACTTGAAATACCGTAGCATAGAAGGTTATGAGTTATGTGCTGGGAAATGGAAATAGAATAGATGATTGTCTAATGACTGGTGTGGATACAATGGGCTGAAGGGTTTCTTGCTATGCTGTAAAAATATTGATTATACTTGCTGTCTGTCTATACTTTGGGTCAGTGTAATCTGCATTTATGTACAATCTAAATTTGTGTCAATATGGATTGCATACAATATTGGTTCATGGAGAGACGTCTGGGACAGTCTGCCTGAGAGTGAAGTGAAATTTGGGGACAGTCTGAGTGGAGAGTCGGTTGATGTACAGTGAAAGCATGTGTGTAGTGTTCAGTTCGAATGTAGAGTGGTAGTGGACAGTCTGAGTTGAGGGGTAAGGGGGTGATGTACAGTCTGAGTGGTGAGGATTGTGGACAGTCTGAGTTGAGGAGTGAGGGGTGGTACACGGTCTGAATGGACAGGTAGGTGGACTTTTGCCTGAAACGTCGATTTTCCTGCTTCTCTGATGCTGTCCGACCTGCTGTGCTTTTCCAGCACAACACTCTTGTCTCTTGATATCCAGCATCTGCAGTCCTCGCTTTCGCCAGGTGGATGGACAGTATGACTGAGCATGGAAGACAGTCTGATTGAATGTGAGTGGGAGGAGGGGCGTCGAGAGACTGAGTGGAGACGGGGTTCTGTACAGTCTGAGTGAGTGTGGTGGAAGTGACAGAGGGGTAGTAGGCCGTCCGGCTGGAAGGGGTTGGTCATGCGAGCTGAGTGAGCGTACGTGTTGGGGGCGCACGGGGCAACATTCAGCGCACGCTCGCCCTCTTAACGGATGCAGCTCGAGCTGAAAGAGTTTGGCGCCAAAGCCGCACGCAGTTTTTGTTGTTTTCCTGCAATTGGGAAATATCCTTAATCGGAAAACACTGATGGCAAGGTTTTTACCATTAGAACAGCACTGACCTTCTTTCCTTAACAATTTCTCAATTTCACCGTAAGTAATTTGAAGCATTCTGTGAAAGAGTTAAAGGAAAACGTTTAGAATTTGCTGCCGAAAAATCTACAGAGTTTAAATTATCCAATTGCAAACTCTTGTGCTAGCCCTCAAACGTTTATCTCAGCGCTGGGTCAATATTCAGCTTTTGTCGGACAAACAGCCGCAAAATACAAGGTCAGTCTTTGATTTGAAGGGTTGTTGGTTTATTTTTGTAAATCAGTCCTTTTCCTTTCATAACTTAGCCATTCCAGATTGTGTTCCTCCCTTAAAATAATCTCTGTATCAGACGCATTCTGTGATTCCTGATGTTCTCTAAACAATCCTCCATGAAACCTGTTGCAACACCGAGCACCCCATTTCCTTTCTCACTGATATTTTTGACCATGGAGCCTGCTGGAGGCGAACATCACCAATCACTCTGTGGTATGCTCAATCTATTTGTCACTACTCTCATGGAATGTGACAGGAAAATAGTGACCAATCTCTTTGAACTTCTCTCTGAACTGTCCAATCATTTGTAAAAAAAAAGGATGTTTGCAGTGGCATGTTTTCCGTTGCTAAAACTGAGCTTATAGGTGCAGTGAGTTGCCCCTGCAAAAGATTTCACTCTGTCTTCACTATCCACCACCAGCCTTGCCAAAATTTAATCGGTGATGAAGTTATCCTTATTTACCAGTCCATTTTTATGTTTACCTGTAGATTTCCATTATGGTATTCCCCGCTTTTCGATAGTTTGCTTTATGCCACTTTGCTTTTGTGAAAGACCTACAGGTACGTGTACGTGTTTTCGCTGACTGAAAGAAATCCGAAGAGGATTTTTCGCTTTTATGCAAAAAGGCAAAACATTTTCCCATATTAATTAATGCTTCACTTTACACTATTTTGTCTTACAAAAGGTTTCATAGGAACGCTCTACTTTTGGATAGTGGGGGATATCTGTATTCTACCTCACTTGTATTGTGCTCAACATTAACTATCAGCCCTTTGTTTCTTCCTTAGGCATTCTTGATACTGTCTTCTCATTCTCTGCACTGAGCAATTCCATGACCTTGTCTTTCTCTTCTGAATCTCCTAAGCATCTTCTTCCCTAAGCTGCAGATGTTGCATTTCCTGATTTTGCATGGAAACATGCCCTTGGAAAAGAACAGGATATTTTGGGTGAGTGAGCAGTGAACCAGATGGCCATGAGGAAATGGTCCCTTGAGAATGCTGAAAGGGGAAGGGAAAATAGTGTTTTACTGGTGGAAGCTTACTGGATTACAATTGCCAGAGGATTATGGATGGTGATGGGGTGGAAAGTATGTACAAGGGGACCCTATTGTGATTCTTCCCTTTTACGTTTACCCTTCCCACCATTGAAGGCCCCAAATGATCCTTCCAAGTGAAACAGCAATTTACTTGTGAATCTCCCAAGTTAGGGTACAGTTTTTTGCTGTTCATAATGTGGTTCCCTCTACATTGGGCAGATTAAACATAAATTGGGTGTCCATTGTTTGAGCCAGCTCCATTTAGTTGATAAACGTGACCCTATGCTTCCTGTAACATTAATTTTTCACCTTGTTCTCACTATGACTGTTCTGACCTTGGTCTGCTGGAGAGTTCTAATGAACCTAAATAGAAGCATCTTTTGACTGGCGCTTTACTGCATTCTGGATTCTCCATTGACTTCAACAATTTTACATCACAAAGTGATGGTTGTGGAAGATTGTTTTTCGAACTGGAGGCCTGTGACCAAAGGTGTACTACCGGATCCATTATTTTTCATCATTTATATAAATGATTTGCATGTGAATGTAGGAGGTATGGTCAATATCTTTGTAGATTATATCAAATTAGATGGTATGGTGGACAGTGAAGAAGATTATCTCAGAGTAGAACGGGACCTTTATCAGATGGGCCAATAGGCTAAGGAGTGGCAGATAGAGTTTAATTTAGATAAATGTGAGGTGTTGCATTTTGGTGTGGGCAAATGAGAGAAGAACTTTTACAGTAAATGGTAGAGCCCCAGGGAATGTTGCTGAGCAAAGCATCCTCGTAGCGTTGCAGCTAAATAGGTGATGAAAGCATTTAGCACGCATTGGGTGTAGGAGTTCTGATTTCATATTGCGGCTGTGTAGGACATTGATGAGGCCACTTCTGAAATACTGCATTCAACTCTTGCCACCCTTCTAGAGGAAGAATGTTGCTAAACTTGAGAAGATATAGAAGGATGTTGCTGAGACTGGAGGGTTTGAGCTCTCAGGAGAGGCTGAGTCGGCTGGGTTTTTTTCCTTGTAGCACTGAAACTGAAAGGTTACCTTGTAGAGATTTGTAAAAGGGATAGGATGAATAGCCAAGGTTTTTCCTCGAGTAGGGGAGTTCACAACTAGAGAACATAGGTTTAAGGTGAGAGGGGAAAGATTTAAAAAGGATTTGAGGGGTAACTTTTTCACGCAAAGGGTTGTGTATGTATGGAGTGAGCTGCCAGAGGAAATGATGGAGATGGGTACAATTGCAACATTTAAAACGCCTCTGCATGGATAGATGAATATGAAAGGTTTAAAGGGATAGGGACCAAGTGGTGGCAAATGGGACAAGGCCAAACTGGACTGTCTGGTCAGTGCAAATGAGTTGGACTGAAGTTTATTTACGTAGTATATAACTGTATAATTCCATAACTTCTGCCCTTACTTTGTACCTTGTTTCTTTGCAAATTTTTTAAACCTCAGTTGTTTCCTTTGTTTTTGGATAGGACCTAACTGAACATTCACTACCTGTAGGATTGTAATGAGGTCAGCAGCTGGACCTTATAGAATATGAATTCCCTGATTCTGAATCTGGTCCAATCAGGGAGCCCTGCCTGACAGATATAAACAGGAGTGTCACTGGCCACTCGGGTGTTTCCTTTCTTCCTGGTGGTGGAAATTTGAATAAAGCTTCGTGCACCTTGTCTCTCACTGTGTCTCACAGCTGCACACACACAACATGGGTGCTGGGGAAACAAATAAGCACTACCGTAGTTAGGCGGTAGTGTGGGGGTAAAAAAAGAAAAAAAAATTAAAAATAAACAGCAGTGTCAGACATCCTGTTCACTCAGAGCTGGCTCTGAGGGAGCTGGATCAGTGTGTGTGCAAGGACTCTCCTCCTTGAAGGTGTCAGAGGGGAAGGGGACTGTCCCTGGGCCAGCTACACCACATCCAGAGAGCTCTGAGAGGAAGGAAGGAAGAAAAAAAAATAAACAGGAGTGTCAGACATCCTGTTCACTCTGAGAGCTGGCTCTGAGGGAGCTGGACCAGTGTGTGTGCACACATGTGCTGCAAAAAAAATAAAGAAACAGGAGTGTCAGAGGATCTGTTCACTCTGGAAGATGGCTTTGAGAGAGCTGGATCAGTGTACTGCTGATCACAGTCTAGTGCAGAGGTGGGGAACCTTTTCATGTTGGAAGGCCGCATTATGTTAGTTGTAATCTATTAAGGCTGCATCCAAGAAATTTCAATTATATATTCATCAAAATTCACATTATTTTGTGAAAGTCTAACTACAATGTACTAACTACCTTAAAAAAAAGAAAAAAAATGTTAACTCAAAAGTTAACTAACCTTTTAATGACTTTGTTGTGACTGCTTTTTGTAGGAAAGCATTTGAATATTTGGTTGCAGCATGGAGGTCAGCAGTTTTAGCTGATCCTCTAGATGGGTATCCGTCATTTGTGACCTTAAGGGCATTTTGATTTTGGTTAAGTAGGAGAATATAGGTTGGCAGCAATAAGTGGTTGAAAAGCAAGAAAGCATTTTTCATGCATGTTGCCGAAGGCATGGGTATTCTGTTGCATTTTTCCATATTTCAATCTGATCTTTCTTAGCGTCAAATAAGGACTTTAAAATGTCATCTTCTGAGAGCTCAATCAATTCCATCTGTAGTTCTTTAGGAGCCTTATGACTTAACAATTTTTTAATTGTGGCGGTCAGTCTGTGAGGATTATTTCGTTGAATTTTCTTTTACTCTCTGGTATTTTAAATACATTCATTTCAAGATTAAAATAAAAATAATAAAGGACAAAAAAACATATTAATAAAAAAAAAAGATTTGTTCGGCAAAATTTAGATTCATTAAAAAGGCCACACACAATGACCGAGAAGGCCGCATGCGGCGTTAAGGCCGCAGGTTTTCCATCCTGGTTAAATATGAGCCATTAGCAACTTTTGGAATACTGCATTTAATTCTATCTCCCTGCTATTGGAAAGATATTATGAAACTTGAAAGGATTCAGAAAATATTTATAAGGATTTTTACCAGGGTTGATGGGTTTGATCCATAGTGAGAGGCTGAATTGGCTGAGGCTTTTTTTCCCTGGAGCATCAGTGAGTGTGGGGTGACCTTTTTGAAGTTTATAAGATCATGAGGGGCATAGATAGGGTGAATAGGCAAAGTCTTTTAACCAGAGTAGGACAATCTAAAACTAGAAGACATAGATTTATGAGAGAGGGGAAAATTTTAAAAGGGACATAAGGGGTGGTGCATGTATGGAATGAACTGCCAGAGGAGGTAGTGGAGATTGGTTCAATTACAACATTTAAAAGGTATCTGAATAGGAATATGAATATGAAGGGTTTAGAGGGATATGGGCGAAATTCTGGCGAGTGAGACTGGTTGGAGGGTAGGACGAGTTGGACCAAAGGATCTGTTTCTGTATTAAACATCTCTATGACTGTGTCAAAAAGTCTCCACCTGTAAACCAAGTTAATGGCCTCTGTGGAATTATTTTACTTCTGAACACAGATTTGCTTACTTTTCCTTACAGCACACATTTGACTTTGTACCATGAAAAAAAGATTTTCAGTTAACATTTCCTGCTGTCTATCCTGTCACAAACATTTTAATTTCCTGACCTTCCCACTATGTTTTAATTGTCTAATCTACGTGTACTCATTTAAATTTGGGTTTTGAATTTTGGGTTAATGACAAATCATTTCTGTTTTCTGTTTACTTTTAAGCATTTCTGTTGCCATGGTGATTTCTTTTCAACAGTTTGTGAGTGCTACTTTAGCGGGACTAATGGGTTTTTATTTACCTTAGAATGTTTGATGACTTAGCAGTATTTTTAGGTGTTTTTAGGTCTGTTAGAAATTTATAAATTTTGAATTTTATGAGCTTAGTAGAAAAACACAATGTTTCGAGAATGAGTTCCCTTTTCAGTTTTTATTTGAGCAGTCCCTTGGAAGTCCTTGGATGGTTTTGGTTGTATAGAACATTGGTCCTGAGAAACAGAGAATAGTGAAGATAATGAGTTAGTTATAGCCAAACCAGATGTTTTGGGATAACATGTGACTGACCTCTTTCTTTCTCAGCTCTCCCTGTACTCATTACTCCTTTAGATCTTTTGTTTTACCCAACCATCAACATGGTTAGTTTATTGCACTAACTACACATGACAAATAAATAATACTTATTTTGCAACACCATTGTGATTATTCGAGATGTCTAACTTGTTTGCAGATCTCCATGTGATGGATACTTTTAATAATTAATTGCTGAGTTATGAAGGCTTATTCAAGCAAAATGCAGGGAGCGCATCATTCCTTCTGGATTAAGACTCTAAGGAATAGAGAAAAATGCAAAATATTTATATAATTTTTAACTACATAAGCATCTCATTATCTGAATTCCAGTTTTGTTTCATACAAGATAAACAGAAGCTTACACTAAATCATAGGTTAATGTCATTAATGTCTCCTTCATCCAGTCAAGGACCACTTAATCTTACCTTAGCCTCATCTTGGTTTGTCCATTGCTTTTAAATGTTTTTCTTTCCTTCCTGTCTGTAAATCCCTTCTGCCTCTGAGGCATCTTTTGAACATTTTATTAGTACCAACTCTGTTTGTACAAAGTTTCCTTCAGTTTCCTGCAGACTTTAGGTCTTTAAGTTGCACAAGGTTCATCTGGGCATTGCTCACTGCTTAAAAAAAAATTAACCCATGTGTTTAGCAGTCCCTCTTTTGGCCCTTGGCCTAGATAGTCAATAGATAGACATGTCATCTCTTTACACTCCACTGCCATTGATCCTGGCCAGGTCTCCAGCTTAGGGTTTAAAAGGTCAGACCATCTGAACTCATTGGCTCTATAATTTGGGGCCCTGATCCACACCCTATTGCCCAATTTCTAATTGCAAATCACCATTTTCTCTTTGACCTCCTAGTGCATTAAATCAGGGACGTTAGATATAAAATTATTAACAATGGGAAGTGATAAAAATCACGGTGGCACAGTGGTTAGCACTGCTGCCTCACAGTGCCAGAGGCCCGGGTTCAATTCCCGCCTCAGGCGACACTCTGTGTGGAGTTTGCACATTCTCCCCGTGTCTGCGTGGGTTTCCTCCGGGTGCTCCGGTTTCCTCCCACAATCCAAAAATGTGCAGGTTAGGTGAATTGACCATGCTAAATTGCCCGTAGTGTTAGGTGAAGGGGTAAATGAAATGGGTCTGGGTGGGTTACGCTCCGGCGGGTTGGTGTGGACTTGTTGGGCCGAAGGGCCTGTTTCCACACTCTAAGTAATCTAATGGCGTAACTGTTGTTACAATGCGGAGATTGAACGTTTCTGTTAATTAAAACCCAAACATTTCTATTAATTAAAACCAAACACCCAGAAAAGCTCACTTCACCTTGTAATCTATTAAAATGTGAATGACAGAGAATTCCTAAATTCCACTATTTAAGGAAGAATAACAATTTATTTTCCAAACTCTAATAAAGAACACTAAGCAAAACTATTCACAAATCCAAGCCCCCGCTTTCCTTAACTATTTACTATTTGACTCCAACTCTATAAAAATATGCTGTTCCAATAACACACACATTAACATTACATTAACTTAAAGTCAAGACGACACAGTCTCTGTCTTCTTCGCTGTCTTCAGTATTCAGGCTGCTGATCTCCCTGGGTTCTCTTCTTTCTTTTTTCTGCAAGTATATTTTATATGAAAAGATACCTTTTCATAGAGAGTGTTTTCTTTGAGAGCAAGATTTTAGATGGGCAGTTAGCTCTCCGGCTCTATGGTAGTTGCTTGGGTCATCGATGGCAGTTGCTCTTTCTGATCAATTTTCAAAATGCCTGTGTTCTTTATACCCCTCCAACATCGTACCGTCTGATTGATCTGATGTTGTCAAAACAATAAAATCAAATTCGATTTGGTTTTAATATCTTGGGTATAATTTAAACTTGAGAGTTTGGTGCTGGAAAATCACAGCCGGTCAGGTAGCATCTGAGGAGTAGGAGAATCCATGCTTTGGACATAACACCATCATCAGGAGTGAATTATTTCTGATGAAGGGCTTATGCTTGAAACGTCAGTTCTCCTGCTCTTCAGATGCTGCTTGACTGGCTGTGATTTTCCAGCACCACACTCTTCCGACTCTGACCTCCAGTATCTGCAGTCCTCACTTTCTCCTATAGGAGTTTGGAGGTTATGTTGCGGCTGTACAGGATATTGGTTCGGCTAGTTTTGAAATATAGTGTGCAATTCTGGTCTCCTTCCAATCGGAAGGATGTTGTGAAACTTGAAAGAGTTCAGAAAAGATTTACAAGGATGTTGCCAGGGTTGGAGGGTTTGAGCAGGAAAGTCAACATTTTGGGTGGAAACCCTTTGTCAGAGGTAATGCCATGTATAACTTAATTCTTGTGTGTAATTCCCCTCGTAATCAAGCACAGCATTTTAATAGTTTTCTTGATTACTTGCTGTATCTTTACACTAACTTGCTTTGATTCATCCACTTGCACACCCAGATTTCTCTGGGTCTGAGTGCTCTGCAACCTCTTAACATTTAGACAATATGCTCTTTTTATTTTTTCTGCCAACATGGACAATTTCATACTTTCCCACATTGTCCTCCATTGGCAGCTACTCAGTTAACCTATCTTTTTAAGCTCCTTAATACGTCCTCTTCATAGTTCAGTTTCCTATCTATACCTTCAGTCCCTACATCCAAATCATTTCAATAAGTTGTAAAGAGTTGAGGCCCAAGCACTGACCTCTTTGGCAACCCACTTTATGATATCCTGCCAGCCTGAAAAAGCCTCATATATTCCTACTGTCTACTTCCTATTAGCCAGTTAATCTTCCGTCCATGTCAATATATTACCACAACACTGAGTTTCTATGTTCTTTAATAATCTTTAATGTGGCATCTTATCAAATGCCTTCTGGAAATCTAAATACAATTCATCCATTCGTTGACCTTCATCAACAGCACAGGTTATTTCTTCAAAGACCTCCAATAATTAATCATGATATCCGTTTGATAAACCAGGTTGGCAAAACCTGATTACCTTGCACTTACCCAATGTCCTTTTATAAAATTTTTAATAGCTTGTAATGTCCCTATGACAGATGTTAAGCCAAGTGTCTTGTTTCCTACTTTCTGCCTCCTCCCATTACATGAACTATTTTCCAATCTAAAGAAACTATTCCTGAATTTAATGAGTTTTGAAAAATTAAGATCAATGCATCAACAATTTTACTAGCTAGTTCTTATGTCAGTGGTGGGCAAATTATTGGAGAGGATTCTGAGAGATAGGATTTATGATTATTTGGAAAAGCGTAGTTTGATGAAAGATAGTTAGCATGGCTTTGTGAGGGACAGATCATGCCTCATTGAATTCTTTGAGGATGTGACAAAACACGTTGATGAAGGTAAAGAAGTGGATTTGGTGTGTATGGATTTTAGCAAGGCATTTGATTAGGTTCCCCATGTTAAGCTTATTCAGAAAGTAAGGAGGCATGGGATACAGGGAAATGTGGCTGTCTGGACCATACAAGATAGAGAGTGGTAGTAGATGGCAAGTAATAGGCCTGGAGCTCAGTGAGCAGTGGTGTTCCACAGGGATCAGTTCTGGAACCTTTGCTCTTTGTGATTTTTATAAATGAATTGGATGAGGAAGTGGAAGTGTGGGTTAGTAATTTGTCAATGACACAAAGTTTAGTGGAGTTGTGGATAGTATGGAGAGTTGTTGTAGGTTGCAATGGGACATTGACAGAATGCAGAGCTGGGCTGAAAAGGGGCAGATGGAGCTCAACCTGGAAAGGTGTGAAGTGATTGATTTTGGAAGGTCGAATTTGATTACAGGGTTAAAGGCAAGATTCTTGGCAGTGTGGAGGAACAGAGGGTCTTGGGCTCCACGTCCATAGATCCCTCAAAGTTGCTACTCAGGTTGATAGGGTTGTTAAGGAGACGTATGGTGCGTTGGCTTTTATTAGCAGGGGGATTGAGTTTAAGAGCCGTGAAGTTATAGACTCCTGTTAGAGTCCTGTTAGACCACACTTGTCTGGTCACCTCATTATAGCATGGATGTGGAATTTTAGAGAGGGTGCAGATGAGTTTTACCAGGATGCTGCTTGGACTGGAGGGCATGTCTTATGAAGAAAGGTTGAGGGAGCTAGGGTTTTTCTCATTGGAACGAAGAAGGGTTAGAGGTGACTTGATAGAGGTGTACAAGATGATGAGAGGTGTAGATAGAATGGATAGTCAGGGCAGAAATGTCGATCACGAGGCGGCATAATTTTAAGGTGATTGGAGGAAGGTTTAGGAGAGATGTCAGAGGTAGGTTTAGGGGAGATGTCAGAGGTGGATTCTTTACACAGAGATTAGTGGGTGCATAGAAAGCACTGCCAACATTGGTCGGAGAGTCGGATACATTATGGACATTTAAGTGACTCTTAGATAGTCACACGAATGATAGTAAAATGAAAGGTATGCAGGTTCGTTTGATCTTAGAGTCGGATAAAAAATCGGCACAGTGTTGAGGGCTGAAGGGCCTGAACTGTGCTGTACTGTTCTATGTTCTATGAAGACCCTATGGAATTCTGGGGGCATGTGCCTATTCATCTCCCTTCTGAAGTTCTCCCCAGTTCGAACAATTTACTCAGTGCTATTTTCCTGGTCATTATAACTTTCTTGAGTTCCTTGCTCCCTTTCAATTCCTGATTTACAGCTATTTCTAGGAATAGAACATCAACTCAAACTTCATCTGCCGTTTCTTTATCCTGCATTACTGATTTCCCAGCTTAATATTCTCCTGATTCAATGCTTATTTTGTTAACACTTTTTTGAAATGTCTGAAGAAACTTTTCTCTATCTGTTTATTTATATTTTCTAGTACTAATTTTTGTCTCCTTATTAATCTTTTAATTATTTGTTTTTTTTAATATTCTGTCCAATCTATCTTCCATCTATCTTTGCACCATTATGTGCCTATCTCTGACTTTCTTGGTTAACAGAAATGTGACTCATAGTAACATTTAGAACTAGAAATGTGGCTCAAGCCAGAACAGGACTGGATACTTAACATCCTAGGTTATAAGGCTTTTTGTAGAAACAGGTAAAAGGAGAAGAGGTATAGCAGTCTTGGTTAAGGATAGTATGATTACCCTTGAATGAGATATAGTTCTAGAATCTATGCAGTTGGAGTTGAGAAACAGTAAGGTAGGAGTTGGATATTTATTATAGACCTCCAAATGGTGGGGAGGATGTAGAAAAGAGCATTTGTATACAGATTATCAAAATCTGAAAGACAAGTCGGATTGTCATAATTGTCAATTTTAGTTATCCTAGAGTATGCTGGGAAAGAGGTAGAGTGTGGGGCATGCAAGGGGAGAAATTCTTGCAATGTGTGCAGGAAAACTTATTGGAACAGCATATTTCCAATCCTACCAGGGAGGGACAGTGTTGGATCTTGTCCTAGGAAATGAGGCAGGCCAAGTGCAGAACATCAGATTTGGGGACCATTTCAGAAATAGTGATCACAACATAATAAGGTTCAATATTAAGTTGGAAAAGGATAAAAATCAGTCAGTGATTAAAATTACAGACTGGGAAAGGTCAGATTTTACAGGTCTAAAAGTTGAACTGTAGCACGTTAATTGGATATGCATTTTAGTGGATAAAAAGTGTCTGAAAAATGGGAGACCTTCAGAAGGGAGATGAATAGGCCACATGTTGGGTACAGCAGCCAGGAGAAAGTGAAGACTGCATATGCTGGAGATCAGAGTTGAAAAGTGTGGCACTGGAAAAGCACAGCAGGTCAGGCAACATCCGAGGGCTTGCTGATGAAGGGCTTATGCCTGAAACATTGATTCTCCTGCTCCTTGCTGCACTTTTCAACTGCAAACTAGGTATACACCCGTGAGAAATAAATACAGGGTATCTAAAGCTAGAGTACACTGGATTATTAAGGATTTGATGAGAAATAAGAAAGAAAAAGGAGGCACATGATGTTTAGAAGTTGGCTGAAGGTTAGGAAATAGAGGGTTGGTATAGATGGATATTTCTCAGATTGGAGAGAATTTGAAAGTGGTGTTCCCCAAGCATCGGTATTCGGACCCTTGCTTTTTCTGATTTATATAAATGATTTGAAGTTGGATGTTACAGGTGAAAGTTCTAAATTTGAAGATAGTCATAGAGTCATAGAGATGTACAGCACGGAAACAGACCCTTCGGTCCAACCTGTCCATGCCGACCAAATATCCCAACTCAATCTCGTCCCACCTACCAGCACCCGGCCCATATCCCTCCAAACCCTTCCTATTCATATACCCATCCAAATGCCTCTTAAATGTTGCAATTGTACCAGCCTCCACCACATCTTCTGGCAGCTCATACCACCCTCTGCGTGAAAAAGTTGCCCCTTAGATGCTAAACTAAGGAGAATAGTGAATTGTGAGGATCATGCTGAGCAACCTCAGAGACATTGACAACATGGTCAGATGGACAGATTCTTGACAGATGAAATTTAATGCAGAGAAATGTGAGGTAATGTATTTTGGTAAAAGAAGTATGGATTGACAATACAGGTCAATGGTACAACTTGGAGGGGAGGACAAGAACAGAGGGATCTTGGAGTTCACATGCATGATTCTGTGAAGTTGGCCAGGCATGTTGAAATTGTTATTAAGAAGGATTAAAGGATCTTGGGTCTATAAATAGAGGCATAGAGTTTAAAGAAAAGGAAGTGATGATATACCTCTACAAATCATTAATCAGACCACATTTAGAATTTTGAGTTCAGTTCTGGGCACCTTATTTAAGGAATGTTAAAACTCTGGGCAGAGTACAAAGGAGATTTACTAGAATGATACCAGGAATGAAGGATTTTTTTAAAAAAGGAAAGGTTAGAGAGATTGGGCTTGTTCTCCTTGGAGCAGAGAAGTTTAAGAGATGACATTATTGTGGTGTTCAAAATTATGAACAATTTTGACAAGGTAATGAATGATGTTCTATTTCCACTATGGGCCACATCTTCAAGATTGTCAACAAGAGATCTAGGAGTGAGAAGAGGAGAAACTTCTTTATTCAGAGGCTTGCTAGGATTTGGAATGCTCTGCCTGAGAGAGTGGTGGAGGCAGATTCCGTAGGAGGTTTCAAAAGAGTGCTGGATACATATTTGAAAGGAATGAAGCTAGAGGACTCTGGAGATAGGCCTGGAGAGTGGATTGATGAGTAGCTCTTTTGGGAACCAGTACAGACACAATGGGTCAAATGGCCTCCTTCTGTACTGTAAAATTTGAAGATATTATGATTCTAACTATGGATGGTGGGCCTGTCCCTTATAAGTTTTCTTATTTGTCAGAAAGTATCTATTCTGTGCTTGCCACTGCATCTCTATTGATCTAATGTCGAAACTTAATTGCCAGTTTATTTTCGTGAGCTCTGCTTTCATGCCATCATAATCATCCTTGTTTAAATTCAAGTTAATAGTTCTCTCTCAAACTGTATGCAAACTTCAATAATATCATGGTGGTTATTACCCAAGACACCTTTATCGTGAGGTCAGTAATTAGTCCTATCTTGTTGGTCAAAACCAGGGCTAGTAAAACCCACTGAGTCATGCTTTAACTCGCTGATCTAAGAAACTATCCCAAAAACTTTCAATTAATTCTAGAACAAAGATCAAAGAACCTTACAACACAGGAACAGGCCATTTGGCTCTCCAAGTCTTTGCCAATCCAGATCCTCTATCTAAACCTGCCACCTATTTTCTAAGGATCTAGAACATAGAACATAGAACAATACAGCACAGAACAGGCCCTTCGGCCCATGATGTTGTGCCAAACATTTGTCCTAGCTTAAGCACCCATCCATGTACCTATGCAATTGCCGCTTAAAGGTCACCAAAGATTCTGACTCTACCACTCCCACAGGCAGCGCATTCCATGCCCCCACCACTCTCTGGGTAAAGAACCCACCCCTGACATCTCCCCTAACCCTTCCACCCTTCACCTTAAATTTACGTCCCCTTGTAACACTCTGTTGTACCAGGGGAAAAAGT
>NC_057725.1:67633136-67638461 GCF_004010195.1 Chiloscyllium plagiosum
CAAATTTCCCTCTATCCCATGCCTACTGACTTTCCGCATAAGCCTACCAAACCTTATCAAATGCGTTACTAAAATCCATGTACACTACATCCACTGCTCTTCCCTCATCCACATGCTTGGTCACCTCCTCGATGAATTCAATAAGACTTGTAAGGCAAGATCTACCCTTCACAAATCCGTGCTGGCATTCCCTAATCAAGCAGTGTCTTTCCAGATACTCATAAATCCTATCCCTCAGTACCCTTTCCATTACTTTGCCTACCACAGAAGTAAGACTAACAGGCCTGTAATTCCCGGGGTTATCCCTATTCCCTTTTTTGAACAGGGGCACAACATTCGCCACTCTCCAGTCCCCTGGTACCACCCCCTTTGCCAGTGAAGACGAGAAGATCATTGCCAGCGGTACTGCAATTTCCTCTCTTGCTTCCCACATAATCCTAGGATATATCCCGTCAGGCCCGGGGGACTTGTCTATCCTCAAGTTGTTCAAAATGTCCAACACATCTTCCTTCCTAACAAGTATCTCCTCTAGTTTATCAGTCTGTTTCACACTCTCCTCTTCAACAATACGGTCCCTCTTGTTCGTAAATACTGCTCCCTGCCCATTCATGAATCTGTCTAGAACATACATAGAACATAGAAAAGTACAGCACAGAACAGGCCCTTCGGCCCACGATGTTGTGCCGAGGATTATTCCTAATCTAAAATGAAATAACTTAACCTATGCACTCCTCAATTCACTGCTGCCCATGTGGATGTCCAGCAGTTGCTTAAATGTCCCTAATGACTCTGCTTCCAACACCACCGCTGGCAACGCATTCCATGCTTTCACAACTCTGTGTAAAAAATCTACCTCTGATGTCTCCTCTATACCTTTCTCCTAATATCTTAAAGCTATGACCCATTATGCCAGTCAGTCCTGCCCTGGGGAAAAGTCTCTGGCTATTGACTCTATTACCCCTCATTACCTTGTATACTTTGATCAGGTCACCTCTCTTCCTCCTTCTCTCCAGAGAAAAGTTTGAGCTTAGTTAGTCTCTCTTCGTAAGACAAGCCCTCCAGTCTAGGCAGCATCCTGATAAATCTTCTTTGCACCCTCTCCAAAGCTTCCATATCTTTCCTATAATAGAGCGACCAGAACTGGACACAATATTCCAAGTGTGGTCTGCAGCAAAACCTCGCGGCTCTTAAAACTCGATTCCCCTGTTAAGGAAAGCCAAAACACCATATGCTTTCTTAACAATCCTATCCACTTGGGAGGCAACTTTAAGGGATCTATGCACTTGAACACCAAGATCCCTCTGTTCCTCCACACTGCCAAGAATCCTGTCTTTAATCCTCTATTCAGCATTCAAGTTCGACCTTCAAAAATGCATCACTTTTGCATTTATCCAGGTTGAACTCCATCTGCCATTTCTCAGCCCAGTTCTGCATCCTGTCTATGTCGTGCTGCAGCCTACAATAGCCCTCAATGCACCTCCAACCTTTGTATCATTGGCAAATTTACACCTACCCTCAACCTCCTCATTCAAGTCATTTATAAAAACTACAAAGAGCAGAGGCCCGAGAACAGAGCCCTGCGGGATACCACTCACCACTGACGTCCAGGCAGAATACTTTCCATTTACAACCACACTCTGCCTTCTGTCACCCAACCAATTCTGAATCCAGACAGCCAAATCTCCCTGTATCCCATACGTCCTGACTTTATGAATGAGCCTACCATGGGGAACTTTATCAATGCCTTGCTGAAGTCCATATACACCACATCCACTGCTAGACCTTCATTGACCTGTCTTGTCACCTCTTCAAAGAACTCAATAAGATTTGTGAGGCATGACCTGCCCCTCACAGAGCCATGCTGACTGCCTTTAATCACGCTATGCTTTTCCGAATAGTCATAAATCCTATCCCTCAGAATTCTTTCCAAAACCTTGCTGACTACAGACATAAGACTGACTGGTCTGTAATTGCCAGGGATTTCCCAATTCCCCTTCTTGAAAAGAGGAACAACATTCACCTCCCTCCAATCCCCTGGTACGACTCCCATGGAGAGTGAGGAAGCAAAGATCTTCGCCTGTGGCTTAGCAACCTTCTTTCTTGCTTCCTGGAGCAACCTAGGATAAATCTGTTGGGGCCCTGGGGACTTACCAATCTTAATGTTTGCCAAAATTTCCAGCGCATCAACTTCATCAATCTTGATCTGTTCAAGCCTATTTCCCAGCTCCTCGAAGTTCTCATTCACACCAAGGTCCCTTTCCTTAGTGAAAACCGAAGCAAAACGCTCATTTAGGGCTTCCCCTATCTGCTCAGATTCCACGCACAGGTTCTCTACGCTATCCCTGACCGGCCCTCCCTTCTCCATGATCATTCTCTTATTCCTCATGTATGAGTAAAATGCCTTTCGGTTCTCCCAAATCTTTCCTGCCAAGACTTTTTCGTGCCCCCTCCTAGCTCTCCTCAGTCCATTTCTGAGTTCCTTTCTAGTAAGCCTGTAATCCTCAAAAGCTGTGCTGGATCCTTGCTTCCTCCATAAGCTGCCTTTCTTCCTTTTGACTAGAAGCTCCTCTGTTCTCGTCATCCACGGCTCCTTAATCTTACCCCATCTTGCCTGTCTCAGAGGAGCAAGTTTGTTCATCACTCGCAACAATTGCTCCTTAAACAGTCTGCACATGTCTGTTGTGCCCTTTCTGTGGAACAATTGCTCCCAATCTGTACTTCCCAAGTCCTGTCTGATAGTTTCGTAATTTCCTTTTCCACAATTAAATATCTTCCCTTGGTAACTGCTCCTTTCCCTCTCCAAGGTTATGGTAAATGTAAGGCAGTTGTGGTCACTGTAACCAAAGTGTTCTTTCACCGCAAGATCTGACACCTGTCCTGGCTCATTGCTGAGCACCAAATCCAAAATGGCCTCTCCCCTCATCAGCCTATCTACATACTGAGTAAGGAAACCCTCTTGAACACACCTGACAAAAACGGCTCCATCCAAACCATCTGCAGTAAGGAGGTTCCAGTCAATATTGGGAAAGTTGAAGTCACCCATTACAACAACCCTGCTACATCTGCATTTTTCCAGAATCTGCCTGCCTATGAGTTCTTCAGTCTCCCTACTGCTATCAGGGGGTCTGTAGAAAACCCCCAATGAGGTGGTTGCTCCCTTGCTATTCCTAACTTCCACCCATACTGACTCAGTAGACAAACCTTCCTCTACAGCCTTCTATTTTTCTACCCTCCCTGTTCTTTTTAAACGTTCTGAACCCTGTAACATCTAGCAGCCAATCCTGCCCCTGTGAAACCCATGTCTCTGTTATGGCCACAACATCATAGTGGAGAAAGTGAGGACTGCAGATGCTGGAGATCAGAGCTGAAAATGTGTTGCTGGAAAAGCGCAGCAGGTCAGGCAGCATCCAAGGAGCAGGAAATCGATGTTTCGGGCATAAGCCTATTTCCTGAAGAAGGGCTTATGCCCGAAACATCGATTCTCCTGCTCCTTGGATGCTGCCTGACCTGCTGCGCTTTTCCAGCAACACATTATCAGCACAACATCATAGTCCCAAGTACTGATCCATGCTCAAAGTTCATCACTCTTATTTCTGACACTCCTTGAGTTAAAGCACGCACACTTAAACCGATCCCTTTGTTTCATCAGTGAAAAACCTTCCTGATAGATTCACTACATCCTGTCACTACCCCATCTACAACTACCCCACTCTCAGATATGTAGCTTTAGTTCCCATCCCCTTGCCAAACTAGTTTAAACCCTCCCGAGCCACATGAACAAATCTCCCACCCAGGACACTTGTGCCCCTCCAGGTAAGATGCAACTCGTCCTTCAAGTACAGGTCCCACCTTTCGCAGAAGGCATCCCAATGGTCTATGTATCTGAAGCCCTCCCTCCTACACCAGCCTGTCAACTACGTGTTAAGCTGCACTCGCTGACTGTTACTCACCTCACTGTCTCGTGGTACCGGTAGCAAACCTGAGATCACTACTCTACTCGTCCTGTTCTTCAGCTTCTAACCTAGCTCTCTCTAGTCACTTTTCAGATCCTCAATCCCTTTCCTGACTTTGTCATTGGTGCCAATATGTACCACAATTTCTGGCTGCTCACCCTCCCTCTTCAGAATCCTGTAAACTCAATCGACGACATCCTGGATTCTGACACCAGGGAGGCAACATACCTTCTGGGAGTCCTGTTCCTGTCCTCAAAATCTCCTGTCAATCTGTCTAAGTATTGAGTCCCGTACCATTAGAGCTTTTCTATTCTCCTGCCTTCCCTTCTGAGCCTCTGTGCTAGAGACCTGACAACTGTGGCTTTCCCCTGGTAGGCTGTCGCCACCAGCAGTATCCAAAACGATATACTTGCTGCTGAGTGGAACAGCCACAGGGTATCCCTGCTCTATCTGTTGGTTCCCTTTCCTCCCCCTGACTGTAACCCGGCTGTCCTTATCCTGTGTCTGTGGAGTGACCACCTCCCTGTACATCCTCTCAATTTTTCTCTCTTTGCCTCCCGGACGATCCACTGTTCATCCAGCTCCAACTCCAGTTTCTTAACTCGGTTTTCAAGGAGCTGGAGTTGGGTTCACTTCCCGCAGATGTGGTCAGCAGAGACACATGTTGTGTCTCTCACTTGCCACATTCTGCAGGAGGAACTTGCAACTGCCTTCTCAGCCATACCCCGCTAATCTGAAAGACCACATCGAACAAAACAGGAAGAGAAGAAAAGGAAAGAAAAATGAGAAAACCTGAAAACTTACTGAGTTTACAGACTCTCAGTAAGGTTAGAGGAGGTGGGTGGGAGGGAGGTTCTATGGGTAAGACCATAAGACATAGGAGTGGAAGTAAGGCCATTCAGCCCATCGAGTCCACTCCGCCATTTAATCATGGCTGATGGGCATTTCAACTCCACTTACCCGCATTC
Organism: Chiloscyllium plagiosum; assembly: GCF_004010195.1. Lineage (NCBI taxonomy): Eukaryota > Metazoa > Chordata > Chondrichthyes > Orectolobiformes > Hemiscylliidae > Chiloscyllium > Chiloscyllium plagiosum. Next base: position 67,638,058 of record NC_057725.1, read on the forward strand.
TCCCCGTAGCCCTTAATTCCTTGTGACATCAAGAATTTGTTAATCTCTGCCTTGAAGACATTTTGCGTCCCGGCCTCCACTGCACTCCGCGGCAATGAATTCCACAGGCCCACCACTCTCTGGCTGAAAAATGTCTCCGTATTTCTGTTCTGAATTGACCCCCTCTAATTTTAAGGCTGTGCCCACGGGTCCTAGTCTCCCCGCCTAACGGAAACAATTTCTTAGCGTCCACCCTTTCCAAGCCATGTATTATCTTGTACGTTTCTATTAGATCTCCCCTTAACCTTCTAAACTCCAATGAGTACAATCCCAGGTTCCTCAGCCATTCCTCCATTCCAGGGATCATCCGTGTGAATCTCCGCTGGACACACTCCAGTTCAGTATGTCCCTCCTGAGGTGTGGGG
>NC_057725.1:67638825-67648227 GCF_004010195.1 Chiloscyllium plagiosum
AAAAAGACCCTTTTATCCCAATTCTCTGCCTTCTGTCAGACAGCCAATCCTCAATCCATGCCAGTAGCTCACCTCGAACACCATGGGCCCTCACCTTACTCAGCAGCCTCCCGTGTGGCACCTGATCAAAGGCCTTTTGGAAGTCTAGATAGACCACATCCACTGGGTTTCCCTGGTCTAACCTACTTGTCACCTCTTCAAAGAATTCTAACAGGTTTGTCAGGCACGACCTCCCCTTACTAAATCCCTTACTTGTTCTAATTCGATCCTGCTCTTCCAAGAATTTAGAAACCTCATCCTTAATGATGGATTCTATAATTTTAACAACAACCGAGGTTAGGCTAATTGGCCTATAATTTTCCATCTTTTGTCTTGATCCTATTTTGAACAAGGGGGTTACAACAGCGATCTTCCAATCATTGGTGACTTTCCCTGACTCCAGTGACTTTTGAAAGATCTCAACCAACGCCTCCGCTATTTCCTCAGCCACGTCCCTCAGAACTCTAGGATGTAACCCATCGGGGCCAGGAGATTTGTCAATTTTAAGACCTTTTAGCTTTTCTAGCACTTTCTCTTTTGTAATGGCAACCATACTCAACTCAGCCCCCTGACTCCCTTTAATTGTTGGAATATTACTCATGTCTTGCACTGTGAAGACTGACGCAAAGTACTTATTAGGTTCTCCAGCTATTTCCTTATCTCCCATCACTAGCCTTCCAGCATCAGTTTAAAGTGGCGCAATGTCTACTTTTGCCTGTCATTTGTTTCTTATGTATTGAAGGAAACTTTTACTATCATTTCTAATATTACTGGCTAGCCTACCTTCATATTTGATCCTCTCCTTCCTTATTTCTCTCTTGGTTATCTTCTGTTTGTTTTTGTAGCCTTCCCAATCTTCTGATTTCCCAGTGCTCTTGGCCACTTTATAGGATCTCTCTTTTTCTTTGATACATTTCCCGACTTCCTTTGTCAGCCATGGCTGTCTAATCCCTCCCCGGATAATCTTTCTTTTCTTGGGGATGAACCTCTACTGTGTCCTCAATTATACCCACAAACTCCTGCCATTTTTGCTCTACTGTCTTCCCTGCTATGCTCTGCTTCCAGTTGATTTCTCACCCACTTAAAAACTTCCTGGCAGCCCTCGTTTCTCTCTGCCCTCTCTCCTTGCCGCTCTGTTCATAATAGAGGCCTGACTGTCAAAGTGAGTCCCTTTTTATGTGGGAAAAACGGACTTACCTGGCAGCCCACGTTTCTCTCCACCCTCTCTCCTCGCCGCTCTGTTCAAAATGGAGGCCCAATTCTCAAGGTGAGTCCCTTTTTAAGTGGGGAAAAATTGACTTACTTGGCCATCTTCATTTCTCTCAGCCCTCTCTCCTCGCTGCTCTGTTCAAAATGGAGTCTAGGTACATCATAAAGGATGCTATTGTTCCTGCCCCTACCACCTCCGCTGGCAATGGATTCCAGGCACCCACCACTCTCTGCGTGAAGAACTTTCCCCATATATCTCCCCTAAACCTTTCCTCTCTGACTTTGAATTCGTGACCCCTAGTAATTGAGTCCTGTACTCTGGGAAAAAGTTTCTTCCTTTCCACCCTGTCTACACCTGTCATGAGTTTGTGAGCCTCATTTCGACTACTTTATCCCATTTGAGTTTTTCACTTTATGTAAATTAAGCCCCTTGCCCCATGATAATTGCCACACTTTTTGACAATTATTCTTTCCTTGATACCCTGCCCATGCGGCTACTATTATGGGGCTACTATTATGGATAAAGTGATATCTTGCCTTTATCATTCCTCAACTTTACCCAAATTGTTTCATTAAACCTGTTTCCTGAATTTAGATCTCTGTCTCTTGTGCGAATTTCACCTTTAATTAATAGAGACACTCCTCCATTCTGTCATAGCTTCTTAAATGTCACCACATAATTCAATATTCAAGAGTGCTGGAAAAGCACAGCAGGTCAGGCAACATGTGAGGAGGAAGAGAATCGATGTTCGGGCATAAGGATTCCTGATGAAGGGTATTTGCCCGAAACATTGATTCTTCTGCTCCTCGGGTGCTGCCTGACCTGCTGTGCTTTTCCAGCACCACACTCTCTACTCTGATCTCCAGCATCTGCAGTCCTCACTTTCTCCTAGTTGATTTTAACCCTACTGCGAAGCCTCTTCCAAGGGTGCCTACCTTGAAGTTCTCCTCTCTCTGTCATTGCACCTCCCAGGTCATCCCCTCACCCCTGAAGCTCTTCAGCCATGTTCTGAAGCAGGCTTGCTACCACAGCTACATCTCCTTCCTCAGTGCCTGCCTATGGAACTGACCTCTGGACAACATTTTACTCTGATCCCGCATGGACTCCGGACTACATTTTACTCTGATCTCGTATGGAATTCAGACTACATTTTACTCTTCTGATGAAGGTCTTATGCCCGAAACATCAATTCTCCTGCTCTTCAGATGCTGCCTGACCTACTCTCGACTATTCAAAATTCAAGTCCTAACTTAATACATTCTGCAGCCTTGTTTTAGTTATGGCTACTTGATTGTACTTGTGTATCTCAATTTATTGCTAGATTAAATTAGGTTCCCTACGGTGTGGAAACAGGCCATTTGGCCCAACAAGTCCACACCAACCCTCCAAAGAGTAACCCACCCAGACCCATTCCCCCTAACACTATGGGCAATTTAACCGACCTGCATATCATTGCGATTGTCGGAGGAAAACAGAGCACACAGACACAGGGGGATGTGTCAAATTCCACACAGGCTGAGGCTGGGTTTGAACCCAAGTCCCTGGCGCTATGAGGCAGCAGTGCTAGCTACTGAGCTATTGTGCCACCCTACTCGTTCATCTGTCTTGTTTTGAATGCTACTTACATTTTAAGAACCCTTCATCAGAAGAGTAAAATGTAGTCTGAATTCCATACGTGATCAGAGTAAAATGTAGTCTGGAGTCCATGCGGGATCAGAGTAAAATGTAGTCCAGAGGTCAGTTCCATAGGCAGGCACTGAGGAAGGAGATGTAGCTGTGGTAGCAAGTCTGCTTCAGAACATGGCTGAAGAGCTTCAGGAGTGAAGGGATGACCTGGGAGGTGCAATGACAGAGAGAGGAGAACTTCTTCAAGGTAGGCACCCTTGGAAGAGGCTTCGCAGTAGGGTTAAAATCAACTAGGAGAAAGTGAGGACTGCAGATGCTGGAGATCAGAGTAGAGAGTGTGGTGCTGGAAAAGCACAGCAGGTCAGGCAGCATCCGAGGAGCAGAAGAATCAATGTTTCGGGCATATACCCTTCATCAGGAATCCTTATGCCCGAACATCGATTCTTTTCCTCCTCACATGCTGCCTGACCTGCTGTGCTTTTCCAGCACTCTTGAATAAGGCTTTCTACTGTACTGCGCTGTATTCTTCTATGTTCTATGAATATTGAATTGTGTGGTTACATTTAAGAAGCTATGACAGAATGGAGGAGTGTCTCTATTAATTAAAGGTGAAATTCGCACAAGAGACAGAGATCTAAATTCAGGAAACAGGTTTAATGAAACAATTTGGGTAAAGTTGAGGAATGATAAAGGCAAGATATCACTTTATCCATAATAGTAGCCCCATAATAGTAGCCGCATGGGCAGGGTATCAAGGAAAGAATAATTGTCAAAAAGTGTGGCAATTATCATGGGGCAGGGGGCTTAACTTACATAAAGTGAAAAACTCAAATGGGATAAAGTAGTCTAAATGAGGCCCACAAAATCATGACAGGTTATTGTACTACATTTGTATTAGGGACAACTTTTTCACGTAGAGGGTGGTGCGTGTACAGAATGAGCTGCCAGAGGAAATGGTGTAGGTTTGTACGATGCAACATTTAAAAGGCATCTGAATGAGTATATGAATAGGAAGGGTTTAGAGGGATATGGGCCAAATACTGGCAAATGGGACTAGATTTTAATACGATATCTGGTCAGCATGGACAAGTTTGAACAAAGCGTCTGTTTCCATGCTGTATATCTGTATGACTCAGGGCGGCATGGTGGCTCAGTGGTTAGCACTGCTGCCTCACAGCACCAAGGACCCAGGTTTATTCCAACCTCGGGCGACTATCTGTGTGGAGTTGTCACATTCTCCCCATGTCTGTGTGGGTTTTCTCCGGGTGCTCCTGTTTTGTTCCACAGTCCAAAGATGTGCAGATTAGGTGGATTGGCCATGCTAAATTGCCCATAGTGTTCAGGGATTTGTAGGTTAGGTGTATTAAGGGGTAAATGTACAGTAATGGGTAATGGGCTTGAGTGGGATACTCTTCAGAGGGTCGGTGTGGACTTGGGTCGGTGTTGGGCCGAAGGGCCTGTATCCACTCTGTAGGGATTCTATGATGACTCTATGACTCTAGTCTTATTTGTTGGTCTGCACTTATATCTGCATTCTTTGTTACTTATTGTCTATTTATTAATTCCCATGTTATTTCTTTCCTCTGTCCATTCGTTGATTCACCACAACTTTCCTTTTTGGACCCTTGTCCTCACTATTTAGTTTAAAACCATCTCTACTTCATGAATACTTCATCCAGTCAAGGATCACTTAGTCTTATCCTAGCGTGGTCCTACTTTACCTCAAAGCTTATCAGTGTGAGTCCTTCCCTTTGTCTCAACTCCTCTGACTCCAAGCCCTCGCTGGAATTTTTTTTATTGATATGAACTCTCGTTTGTACGAGAATTGCCGACATATTTGTGCTGACAATGGCCTTTGTAGTGCACGATGTTCATCTGTTGCTTGCTTCTAAAGAAGAATAACTATTTAACCCTTCTATCCAAACTACCTCTAGCAACTGTAATTTAGGAATGGTCTATTGGTTATCATTTTAATTTAACGCTATCCTTTTTTTGTAAATATTTTTATTGAAAAGGAAAATGATTTTTGAGTTTTTTTTACAAAATTAATACAAAATAGTGTAACCACTTGACAGTATAATAACAGCACCAATATAAAATTAAGAAAACGAACTACTAATCTACACGATAAACTACCGAAACACAAAATAAGATATAAGAAAGAAAACCTATTTATGAAAAAAGACCACAATGTTGTACATTACTGACAACCAAAAAAGGAAAAAAAAGTCAATAAATAAATAAATACACATTCAAAATAAAATTATATCAAGTCACAACAAAACCTGTATTTATACGGGATTCTTCCTCCCAGGGACCCCCGAACCAACAAACATCATCCTTACGGCTAAACAAAGGCCCTAAACAGTATGGCCGCTACATCTGCATTGGTGTAGTTCAAAAAGGGCCGCCATATTCTGAAAAATAATTCAATTTTTTGGTGCGCCATATTTGTAAGGAAGTCCCGGGGAATATATTCCATAACTATCTTATGCCAATTTGAAAGTCCCAGGGGATTTTCCGATACCCAACTTTCTAAAATATTTTTTCTTGCACAAAAGGAAAGGACAGTAAATAGTTTCTTCCTGTATGCATCGAGAGAAAGAAAATTTGGAAAGCCCAAAAGGAGAGACACTGGGTCCAACCCAATCTCCGATCTCAAAATGTTTGCCAAGGCATTTGCTACACTGTTCCAATATCTACGAATCTTATGGCATGTCCACAGACAATGAGTGAGAGTACCAACTTCTATTTTACATTTAGGGCACATTGGAGATGCTCCTGCCTTGAACTTTGCAAGCCGCTGTGGTGCCATATGAGTCCTATGAAGTATTGAATAGCCTGAGTTCTTTTACAGATAGAGATCTTCCTAGCATTTTCCCAGATATCCTATACGGAGATCTCCATCTCTAATTCTTGATTCCAGGTTTTATATAACCGTTCCATGTCCTTCGATACCTTATTACCTAGCGCGTGGTAGAGAGTACTGACCGAGGGTGCAACCATCGGCCGAAGCATTCTCCTTTCCATATCTGATTTGTATGGATTAGTCGTCAATGTGGTCTTTTTGTGTATGAAATCTCGTACTTGAAAATATCGAAAAAGGTCTTTGTTAGGCAACCTGATGAAGGAGCGACGCTTCGAAAGCTAGTGTGCTTCCAATTAAACCTGTTGGACTATAGCCTGATGTTGTGTGATTTTTAACTTTAAACTTCTGAAGCAACTGTTCAAAGGACATCATGACCTCCACATCGAACAGATCTCTCAAACAGGAGATGTCTCTGGACTCCCAAATTTTAAATCCAGCATCAGTCAATCCTGGCTGAAATCACAGCGTTCCCACTATAGCAGTAGATGGGGAGGTTTTTTGCGAATTACCCTTATCCTGTCACATCATCCTCCAAGCTTTGATTGTAGTTAATACAATTGGGTTTTTACAATGATCCATAATAATGAGGATATGGGTCTCTGGGAGGTAGGACAAAATGGATAAAGGAGCTGCACAAAATGGCTTCTGCAAAGTGCACAAAAGAGCTTCTGCATTGTTAAATTAAATTGCTCTGAACCAGACAGAAACAAGAAACTGCAGACTGATATAATTCCAATAAAAAACAGAAATAATGGTTAATTCTAAATTGCAGTTAGCTCCTGCGTGACAACTTGGTTCCCTGCGCCTATGTGACCACTTGCAACTAGTCTCTAAAGCTATATAAGTAACTAACCACACTTTGCAAGCTTCGGGTTTATGTAGAGGAAATACTAGACCACATTTTGCAAACTGTGAAAAAGTGACATAAGCCATTACAACTTAATCAACATCATTGGTTCAAGCTAGTACCCATGAAGTAATTATAATTATTGATTGATTCTAACTATGCAATCATGCTCCATGTCTGATGATGATTAATGTATATAAACCTTATGCAAACTCTGTAAAATTATTGGATTCTTTTGATTACCAAGAAGTTTTCCTACATCTGGGCGAATCAGAGTCTGCCAACCCAGTGTTGTAACAACAATAACGATTGTTTGCATGTTGGACAAAGAGTCGTTCACAGGTGTGTTAATTGACCGATCGTGGAACCAAGTGACTTATAGATCATCAATAACTCTCATCTTATCCATAAGTAATAGATTGATGAGGGGACATTTTGCTTGGGAAGCCTCAATATCCAACCAAATTGATTGTGGGTCACAAGAGACCCAATCGGCCACAAATGATAACAGAGAACTCAGTTGGCACCTCCTGAAATCCAGAAAATCTAGACCTCCCCTTACTTGTGGGACTGCAACTTATCTAATTTAATAAGGGGCCATCTATGATTCCAAATAAAGGAGCCAAGCCAAAACGCTATCCTTTTAATATTGTTATGAAGTTAGAGGCATATGCAGTATCTTTAAGAGAGAGAGAACGTTGTTCTGAACTGAGAGCTTACAAGCATCTATGTATATAACTAGCTGGCAGTTCCAGAGTGTGCTGGAAAATTGAAAATGTGCAACATTTGGCTGTGAAATGGATACTGTTTTGGGTGCTGTTTTGACAATAATTCGAATTTAATCAATCAGTTTAAATTATGTCCTAGGATACTTAAACCCAATCAAGTTTGAATTTATTGTTTCACCAACATCAAACGAATGAGATGATCCGATGTTGGGGGCATTTAAGAATTGGGGCATATTGGAAATTGGTCAGAGAGCAACTGTCGAAGAGAGAGAAACTGCTGGAGAGCTAATTGCCCATCTAACATCTCACTCTTAAAGAAATTAGAAAAACACTGTCTGTGAAAGGTATATTTTCATGTGAAACATATTCGCAGTAAAAAGAAAGAAGATGAGCCAGGGAGATCAGCAGCAGGAAAATTGAAGACAGCAGAGAAGACAAAGATTGTGTGATTTTGAGATTAAGCTAATGTAAATTCAATAATTGTCGTATTGGAATAATGTATTGTTATAGAGTTGGAGTCAGAAAGTAAGCGGTTAAAAGAAAACCTCATTTCCCGAGATGATAAGAATACTTTTTTTTGTTGTTTAATGTTCACTTTTAGAACAAGAAAATATATTGGTGTTATTTTCTTTAAATAGTGGAATTTAAGAGTTCTCTGTCACTTATCTTTTAATAGATTACGAGGTGAGGCGGGGCAAGTTGTGGGTGTTTGGTTTAATTAACAGAAAAGATTTGCCTCTGTGTTGTAACATAATTTGGGGGCTTGTCGTCCGAGATTTAGACAAACTTTGACCTGTTCAGACAGATCCAGTCAGGGATTTGGACCGATTTGAACAGGTTTGAGGTACGAAACGTCCCAGCAGATTTGAACACTTGGCTATTAGTATCCTCGATTTTTAAAAATAAAACTTAGGTGAGAAAATTTGTTTAATTTCGGTTACTTGTGGTTAGTTAATTAAAAGTGAGGGAAGTGGCTCTTAACATTACTAAAGAGGTTCTGGGGTTTATAGATGCTTCCCAAATTTTCCAAGAACGTTTAGAAAGACAAACCTTTGGATTTAGTACTTAGGTTACAATTGGGTTAACCAGGAGCAAAAAAGCAAGCTGAAATTGCACTGGAGTTGGTCAAGCACTTAGTTAGAGAAACTTAAATTGCAATTGAGGCAAATGGAGTTAGAAGATTAAAAAAAAGGAGAGAAAGTTCTTGATTGAGCAAAAATAGAGGGGAAAGAGAAAGAGGAGAGAGAAGAAGGAGAACGAGAGAGAATTTGAACTTCAGAAATTTGCGAATTCATCAGGAAAGTTAAATTAACAGAATGAGGATGAAGAGGGAAGCCAGTGATTTATACAAAGTTAAATTATTGGTACATTTTTATGAGAAAGATGTGCTAGCCTTCTTTATTTCATTTGAAAAATTGGCTAGGCAGATGGAATGGCCAGAGAACTTATAGGTAATGCTAGTTCATACTAAGCTGGTAGGCAGAGTCAGTGAGATATTTGCAGCGTTGTCAGATGAGGGGTCAAGAGATTATGCAGATGTCAAACAGGCTATTTTGAGTGCTTTTGACTTGGTACCAGAAGCATATAGGGCAGTTCAGAAACATAAAGAAGGAACCAGGTAAGACGTATATTGAGTTCAAAACAATTAAACGTAGTAATTTTGATAGATGTGTGTGGGCTTTAAAAATAGATAAGACATATGAAGTTCTAAGAAGGTTATTCTGCTGGGGGAGTTGAAAAACTCACCTTCCAGAGATGGTATGCGAGCATAAGAGGTACAGTTAGTAAGTTTGCAGATGACACCAAAATTGAAGGTGCAGTGGACAGCGAAGAGGGTTACCTCAGATTACAACAGGATCTGGACCAGATGGGCAAATGGGCTGAGAAGTGGCAGATGGAGTTTAATTCAGATAAATGTGAGGTGCTGCATTTTGGGAAAGCAAATCTTAGCAGGACTTACACACTTAACGGTAAGGTCCTAGGGAGTGTTGCTGAACAAAGAGGCCTTGGAGTGCAGATTCATATCTCCTTGAAAGTGGAGTCGCAGGTAGATAGGATAGTGAAGAAGGCGTTTGGTATGCTT
>NC_057725.1:67648389-67676586 GCF_004010195.1 Chiloscyllium plagiosum
AAGAGACCTAAGGGGCAACTCTTTCATGCAGAGGGTGGTACGTGTATGGAATGAGCTGCCAGAGGAAGAGGTGGAGGCTGGTACAATTGCAACATTTAAGAGGCATTTGGATGGGTATATGAATAGGAAGGGTTTGGAGGGATATGGGCCGGTTGCTGGCAGGTGGGACTAGATTGGGTTGGGATATCTGGTCGGGTTGGACCGAAGGGTCTGTTTCCATGCTATACATCTCTATGACTCTATGTGGATGAACAGGAAGTTCAAGAAGTGAGAGGTGCGACAGAGATGGCAGATGAATAAGCAATAGTACATAAGGTGAAATTTAGCTTCAGGCAGGAATTTCATCCTATGAGGGATAGAAATTGGGAGAAGAGGACCTCCTTCACTACAAAACAATGAGTGGATCACACTGGGAATAGTTTACCATAGGTGAAAAAAGAACCTTAAGAGGGTGAAAAGATAGTGAAAGGCCTCAGGTGTTTCTGCTGTGGTAAGGTAGACAGAAAAAGTCAGAGTGCTGGTCAATGAAGAAACGCACTGTGGGAAAATATGTGGTAAAATAGGCTAAGGCAGCGGGATCAGAAAGTAGTAAAGGAAACCCCAAGAAAAGTTGAGGAGCTGCAGGAGAGTGCACAGCCTAGGCAGAGGCTGGATATTGAGTTAGTGCCTGATCTCTACAAAGACATAACCTCTGTGGTAAAGTTTATTTAGGAAGAACAGGGGGAGAAGGGAAAAGAGATGCAATTTTGAGAGATAATGGAGCTAATCACTCTTGAAAAGTAGCACTCATTCTGACATGTTACCCGACAGAGTGGTAATTTGTGGAGTTGATGGATAGAAATTTAATATTCACCTGTATAAGATCAGGTTGGAGAACCAAATCATGACTGAGGAAGTAACAGTGGGAGAGATTGACAGAGTGTCAGTTTCAAGAATACAGTTTGTTCTTGGGAATGACCTGGTAGGATCCAAGGTGTGACGCCCATTGTGGTGGAGAAGCCAAAGGAAAACCAGGGATCCGAAGAGGTAAAAGACAAATACTCTAGAATTTTTTCCAGACTGTGTAGTAACAGGATCCAACTGTCGTAAGTCACAGCAAGAAGGAAAGACTAAAGAGAAAGACAAAGGAATTGGGGTTCAGATTGCTGACACCCTGCTTGATGTAATAGTACAGGAAAAACCTGAACAGGTAGTAGATCAGGCAGAGGTGTTTAATCCTGAAAGGCTAATGGACTTACAACAGAAAGATGCCGTGATGCATATCGGCACCAGTGATATTGGTAATAAATGGAATGAGGTCCGACAAGCAGAATTTAGGGAGTTGGGAGCCAAGTTAAAAGAGGTAGTGATCTCAGGATTGCTACCAGTGCCACGTGCTAGTCAGAATAGAAATGAAAGAATAGGCAGGAGGTATGAGTGACTTGGGAGATGGTGAAGGAAGGAGATGTTCAGAGTTTTGGGAGTTTGGGATTGCTTCTGGGGGAGGTGGGACTATTACAAATTGGACGGTCTACACATGAGCAGGACTGGAACTAGTTTCTGGGGGTACATTTGCTAACACTGTTGAAGAGGTTTTAAAATAATTGGCAGGGGGATGGGAACCAAATGAGTAGTTAGTGGACAGTAAGGAGGTAGTAACTAAAAGCCTGTAAGGAGCTAAATAATGAGGTTAGCATGATTAAGGGGAAGAGTAGGCAAGGACCGGATGATGAATGCAAGGGACAGGTCGACTGAAGTGCATTTGTTTTAATGCAGAAAGTGTAGTGGGTAAGGCAGATGAGTTTAGGGCTGGGAGTATGATGCTATTGCTATTACTTAGTATTAGAAGTTTAGATGGAGCAGAATTTGTAAGGATCATCCAGGAGGATTTTATGGAGCAGTGTGTAAATAGTCCAATTCGGGAAGGTGCCATACTAACCTGGTGTTGGGGTGTAAGCCTGGCCAGGTGGTAGAAGTTTCAATAGGGGATTACTTTGGGAATAGTGATCACAATTCTGTAAATTTTAGAATACTCATGGACAAAGATGAGAGTGTTCCTCAAGGAAGTGTGCTAAATTGGGGGAAAGCCCAGCTATACCAAAATTCGGCAGAGGCTAGGGAATGTGGATTAGGAGCAGCTGTTTGAGGGTAAATCCGCATTTGATATGTGGGAAACGTTTAAAGAGAGATTGATCAGATTGCAGGGCAGACATATTATTGTGAAAATGAGGGGTAGAAATGGCAAGATTAGGGAACCATGGATGACAGGTGAAATTGTGAGACTAGTTAAGAGGAAAAAGGAAACAACAGGAGACAGAGCGTAGTAGTGGAAGGGAATTTCTTAAAATGGAGAACTGTGACCAGTGGTGTTCCATTGAGATCTGTGCTGGGACCACTATTGTTTGTGATATACATAAATGATCTGGAGGAAGATATAGGTGGTCTGATTAGCAAGTGTGCAAATGACTAATTTTGGTGGAGTTGCAGATAGTGAAGGTGACTATCAATTCAAGAAGGAACCAAATGGTAACTGGAAAAGCCCTGGAGAAAATTGATAAAGAGAGACATCTGGGTATTAAGGTCCGTTTTGGCCTGAAGGTGGCAACACAGGTTGATAGAGTGGTCAAGAAGTTAGACGGCATGCTTTCCCTGTGTGGGGGACTCAATTACTAAGGGTCACAAGTTCAAGGTGAAAGGGGAAAAGTTTAGGGTGAATTTGTGAGGAAAGTTCTTTACACAGAGGATGATGGGTGCCTGGAATGCAGTGCCAGCGGAGGTGGTAGAGGCGGGCACAATTGCGTCATTTAAGATGTACTTAGACAGATATATGAATGTGCAGGGAGCAGATGATTACAGATCTTTGAAAAATCGGCGACGGGTTTAGATAAGAGGATCTAAATCAGCGCAGGCTTGGAGGGTCGAAGGGCTTGTTCCTGTGCTGCAATTTTCTTTGTTCTTTGTTACTTGAGACAATAAAAGATGGATATATATGTTGATGCATACTCAGAAAAGGAATCAGAATGTATTCCTGAGGGACATTATCTGAAGGATAGCATCCTAAGATGAAAATGGAGACCACAGCAGGTTAGGGGAAATGGGCGGAAATCCATCAGATTGTGTTGCTGTGTAGCATACTGACAGGAAGTATTACGAGTAGCACATGAATTACCATTAGGAGGTCATCTAGGTGTGAGGAAGGCTCAGGCTAAGGCACAAAATCACTTCTATTGGCCTGGACTGCACAAGGATGTGGTTAAATTTTGCTGTCCATGTCAGATATGCCAAATGGTAGATAAGCCACAGGCAGTTTTTAAACCATCACCTTTGTTGCCAATTCCCACATTTGAAGAACCTTTCACGTGGGTTATGATTGATCGTGTAATCCCCTCCCCAAAGCTAAAAGTGGGAACCAGTATTTGCTAAGCATAACGAATGTGTCTACCAGATTTCTGGAGGCATTAAGGAGTATTAAGGCAAAAAGGGTGGTGGAGGAGTTAGTAGCTTTCTTTACCCAATATGGGCTACCCAGAGAGATTCAGTCAGACCAAGATTCTAATTTTACTGCTAAGCTGTTTTGTGGAAATGATGTACAGCTTAGGCATACAGCACTTTAAATCAAGTGCGTACAATTCAGAATCCCAGGAGCTTTGGAAAGGTGGCATCAGACCCAGAAGACCATATTAAGAGTATACTGTCAGGATTACCCGAATGATTGGGATAAAGGTATCCCATTCATATTATTTGCCATTAGAAATGCCCCAAATGAATCTATTCAGATCACTCCCTTTGAGTTAATATTCAGGCATGAAGAGAGCAGGCCTTTGAAATTAATTAAAGAAAAATTGATAGGACCAAAGGTGGTGATTTCACACTTGCATTCTGTTTCTGAGGTGAGGGAGAGATTAAATCAGGTGGCTAAGTTAGCTAAACAGCACCTGAAGCGGGCACAGCATAGAATGAAGCAAGTGACAGATAAAAACTTGAATATTCGGATGTTTTCCCATGAGGATGACATATTAGTATTGTTACCAGTGATAAGAAATCACTTCAAAGCCAGGTTTAGTGGTCCCTATCAAATTGAGAAAAAGTTGAGTCAGGTACACTATTTGGTAATGATGCTGGACAGAAAACTACTGTCTCGGGTATGTCATGTGAATATGTTGAAACCTTCCTATAATCGAGACAGGGAATTGGAGAAACAGGTGTTAGCTACTGCCCTGTAGAGTGACGAATCAAATCCAGATGTTGTGGAGTTTATGAACCTCAAAATACGTTTAATAATAGGGAAGTCCTTCAGGAGTGGGATAAGTTGTGAGCTATCTGTCTCAGGAGAAAAGAACAGAGTTGAACAATTTGTTGCAGCAGTATGAGCACATTTGCATGGATAAAATGAGGAGGACTTGCACTATTATGCATGAGGTGAAAGGGAATGATGTTCCAATAAAACAACACCCCTACAGGTTTAATCCTCTCAAAGCCACACAGTTCCAGAAGAAAGTGGATGCGATGCTCAATGAAGATATCATCAAATTGATTCTGAATAAATGGCATTCGCTCATCATGTTAGTTCCCAAACCTGACAGGACTCAACAATTTTGTGTGGATTATTGGAAGGTCAATGCGTAACCAAATTGGATTCCTAAACAATACCGTGATTGGAGGACTGTATAGAAAAAGTTGGTCAAGCCACTTACATCACAGAGTTGGACTTCGAGCGTGGTTATTGGCAGATACCTTTATCAGAGAAGCGAAAGAAGTTTCAGCGTTTGCCATCCCAAATAGGTTGTATTAATTCAGATCCCTTTGGAATGAAGAACACACTGGCCACATTTGTGGAGTGAATTTGTACTTGCAGAATTACGTTTTTCTCCTCAAAAAGTACACAAATTCATGTAAGATTCTGTAAATCCCTTTTTTAAGAATAGAATCAGTCTGAACATTGGGACACGGACAGACTTTACCCTTACACCTTCAATGCATTGTCTGAGCTGACGTGGCATGTATTGTTAAATTTCACTTGAGAATGTAACTTTAAAAAAAATTATGGAATTTACATATGAAAGGACTGAAACTGACATGGTCATTCTAAAAGATGAGAGACTTAGGTGAGAGACACGTGACAATAAATTCAATTCAATTCAATTCAATTCAACAACCAATCCAGGTCTTTTTCAATATATCATTTCAGTTGCATTACACTGTAAACGTTTAGAGTCCTAGAGTCATACAGCATGGAAACAGAACCTTCGGTCCAACCCATCCATGCCGACCAGATATGCCAACTCAATCTAGTCCCACCTGCCAGCACCTGGCCCATATCCCTCCAAACCCTTCCTATTCATATACCCATCCAAATGCCTTTTAAATGTTGCAATTGTACCTGCCTCCATCACTTCCTTTTTTAGATTAGATTAGATTACTTACAGTGTGGAAACAGGCCCTTCGGCCCAACAAGTCCACACCGACCCACCGAAGCGTAACCCACCCATTCCCCTACATTTACCCCTTTACCTAACACTACGGGCAATTTAGCATGGCCAATTCACCTGACCTGCACATCTTTGGACTGTGGGAGGAAACCGACGCAGACACGGGGAGAATGTGCAAACTCAACACAGTCAGTCGCCTCAGTCGGGAATTGAACCCCTGTCTCTGGCGTTGTGAGGCAGCAGTGCTAACCACTGTGCCACCGTGCCGCCCTCTTCCTCTGGCAGCTAATTCCACAACTTCTGTCTTATGGTTTTATACTCCACAACCACCTGATGAAGGAGCAGTGTTCAAAAAACTAGTGCTTCCAAGTAAACCTGTTTGACTATAACCTGGTGTTGTGTGATTTTTAACTCTCTATCAAAGGTACCTTTTCATGTGAAACATACTCACAGTAAAAAGGAAGAAGATGACCCAGGAGTTTGCAACAGGGAAATAGTAGAATTTAGGAGTTCTCTGTCACTCATATTTTAACAGATTAGGAGGCAAGGTGAGGGGAGCTTTTCTGATTTTTGGCATAATTAATAGAAAAGGTTCACACACCCCCGCCTCCGTTGTAACAATATTCATTCCACCCCTTCTACTACCTGTTGATTTTTTTTGTCTATTTTGTTGCTACATTATTGTAACATGTTTACATGCTTCTAACCTCAGTGGTTAGTCTTTCTATGAGTTGTTTCATATAAATTACAAAGTATTTCAGCCATTGGACCTTTGGAGAATAAAGGTAGTACTGGGATAACATGCATTTTGGAAGCACGGTTTGGCTATAACATGGCTGAAGAATTCAGGAACGGTATTTTCGAGAATGCTGACCTCTGTTGGCAACAACGCGGTTCCAGCAGGGATTGATCTGCCCACTTGGCTCTGCATGTACGCTGCTATCCATGCCAAAGTCTCCATGCCGGTCTGCACATGCGGCGATGCTTGTGTCATTTCACGCATACGCAACATTGGTGCCGGTCTTCATGCTGTTCGGCAATATCCAGGCCGATGTCTCTGTGCCATTGTGTGCACGTGCGATGTCAGCACCGGTCTTCATGCCGTTTGCACCTGCGCGATGTCAGGTGCCGGCAGACAAGTTTTCTGTGAAAGTTACTGTACAGAGAACAGCTTTCTTACTTTTTAAAAAAGTACTGTGTTAAATTTACTTTTGCTTCGTTAATAAGCATGATTTCAAGCTTCATTCTGGCTGTGCTGTACTTTGCGTTCGACGTTTGGTTGATTTTTGAGGGATCATGATGATATTTTTTGGTTGCCTGCCCCTCACCTCACTTTCCCATAGGCCCCATTATTTATATTAAGCGATTTTCTATTAAGTGATGTTTTGCTGGACCACAACTTCAGAACTACCTGTAAATATTTTGATGAAAGCTGTGACTCATTTTTAAAGAGTTTGAACTTTAAACTAATGCACATGGGTGTTGGTGTAGTTTTGTGAAGGGGTTTTTGTAAGTAACTAGGTGAGACTTTCTCGAACCCTGATTTTAAAGTATGTGGAGTGTTAATGGAATTTAGTTTTATTTTGTAGGAGTTTATGTCAGGAGAGAGAAAAACATTGAAACCCTTATATTTGTATTTAGAATAATGAAGGATTGAGTTTAGGTTAGAAAACTCAAAGATTGAAATGTTTTTGAGCAGTTTAAAGTAAACCTGACTGTGGTCGGGTTAAAGAGAGAAAGTGAGGACTGCAGATGTTAGAGATCAGAGTCGAGAGTGGTGCTGGCAAAGAACATCAGGTCGGGCAGAATCTAAGGAGCAGGAGAATCGACGTTTTGGGCATAAGCCCTTCATCAGGAAATCTGATTCAAGTATTGTTTCTCTTAGAATAAGGTTGTTCATGACATTTAAGGGAATAAATTATCTCAGTGGAAGAGTTTATTTTGTTAAATTTCTAGACCAGGAATGTTTGGTCAGAAATCTGCATTAGTTGTTGAAAGCTAAGACTTCAGTTGTCTGAGGGTTCAAGGAAAAGATTTCACAATTCACAAGAGAGGAAAAAAAAGTTAAGTTTCAATCACAGATTTTGAAGGGGATGGAAATTTCTCTCATTTTTGAGTATCTGTTCAGTGAATGTTGTTGGGATTTTATTTCAGTGCGTGTTTTTAACTATTATGCTTGGTTTGGTTTATATTAATGTTATTTAGTTTTTCTTATAAACTTCTATTTTATTGTGCTAATGGTTTTATTTGTTCTTGGAATATGGATACCTGCGGGTACACTAGCATTTATTGCCCACTTCCATTTGCCCAGCTGGCAGTCAGCTACTTTGTTGTAGGCCTAGGGTCAAAATAAGATTCCGTTTCCTCAAGGGCATGAGTAAATCAGTTGAATTTTTACAACCTAAACATGGTTGCCATTTTGCTAACTTTTCAAAATTTCAGATTTTTATTGAATTCAAATTTCACCATGTGGAATGGTAGGACTCAAGGTCATGTCCCCAGAGCATTAATCTGGGTTCTGGATCACCAGTCCAGTGACATTATAATTATGCCATCATCTCTTTCACATTTCTGACAGTGGAATTTACCTTTGAAACCTAATTAAGTCAATGTCAAGTTCAATATATGCAGGTACTGATTCTGTTTTGTTTTAAAAAAGTTAATCGTGTATTGTGGGATACTGTTAAATTAATTGAAAAGGCTTTAAGTGTTCCAAATTTAGTGGTATTTGAAGTACAAACCAATAATCTCAAATTACAAGAGAAGGAAAGTTTAGGTAGAAATTCCTGCTTGAATCATTTGTCTGTTTGAAGGAAAATAAATCCCAAGAATTTGCTTGGATGATTTGCCAGTTATCAGATCTTTAATGGTATCACAATTCTCTATTGGTGTTTGATTCCTAAAATCCATGTGATCAGATTGGACCATTGCATACTCAATTTCTGACATGATCTTCTGAAGCAGTTAACAGAGAAAGGAAGGGACTCAACTTGAGGAGTCTTTTGTTGGTAAGGGTTAGGTTCATTGCTCTTTACAAATCAGAAACTAATACATTTCATATTTTTTTTTAAATGAAGATAACCTTTAAACATTGCAGAATTTTGGAAAGTTATTTATTATTGTTTGGTAATAGAATTTGAATTTTGCGAAAAGAGCACACGTTTTGACAAAGTTGTCTTGCATTCATTAGGACAGTCGGTATTCTTGTGAATTGTTCTAATGAGTCCAAGATGAAAAGCTTTGACAAGAATTATTCATGCTAAATTTCATATTAAATTAATTTTTCATGTAGGTAACTATTTTCCAAGTTATGGCTTTCAATATGGAGATCGAGACCAGACATTTCAGCGCAATTATTACAGTGAGTATTTTAATATCCTGTAGTCTTTCTTTTTCATTATATTGAAGCAAAATAACTACAGATCAAATTTGAGTGGATTAATGTTGTATACTTTATGCAATTGCTTATTATCTTTCAAAAGACAACTTTATTTTCTGTCCTTATTGTAGGAACAAATAAGTGAATTAAACATTAAGTACAACCTTCCAGCATAGAGGGAGGCTATTTACCACATATAATGTGCATCAGTGTCTGAATGAGTTGCCCACTTAGTTCTATTGGCTTGGACATCATCCTTTTTGAATTTAATGTTGTTTTTCAAATAATTGTCCTCAAGGCATTGCCATGATAATATTGTCTGGGCTGACATAACTACCACTAAAGTTGCGCTAATCTTAATTTCCTGTACTTGTCTCATATCCTTGAATATTATGATATTTAAAGTGCTCAAATATTTTTTACAGATTGTAATGCCTCCGGCCTCAACCACCTTCCCGGATAGTGCATTGCAGATTCCCATCACCCACTGGGTGAACAGGTTTTTTTTCCCAAATCTCCTCTGAATTTCCTGCCCGTGACCCTAACATTATTTCGTCTTGCGATTGACCCCTCAAACAAGGAGAACAGCTGCTCCCTGTCCATACCCCTCATAATATTTTATACCTTAAATATATCTCCTCTCAGTCTTTCTGCTCTAACAAAAACAATCCAAACCATCTAATCTCAAGTTGGCTCAATTTTTCAATCCCAGGCAACATCCTAGTGAACCTCCTCTGTAGTTTTATCACATCCTTCCAGTGGTGAGATGACTCCTGCTGTGGCCTAACTAATTGTCTATACAACTCCAAGGTTATCTTCTTGTTTTTATATTCTAGGCCACAAGTGATGAAAGCAAATGTCCCATATGCCTTCTTAACTATCCTATTTACTTGGTCTGCTGACATCAGGGAATTGTGAATAATTACCCCACGATCCCTCTGTTACTCTAAGCTAACTAATGCCCTGCCATTCATTAAATATTTTCTTATCTTGTTTCTTCTTCCAAAGTTCGTCACCTAGCACTTACCAGGGTTAAATACCATCTGCCACTAGTCTGCCCTTCTGACCAACCCACCTGTTTCATCCTGCAACCTACAGCCATCTTTGTTGTTGACAACCCTATCAATCTTGGTGTAATTGGCAAATTTGCTTAACACTTCCCCCATGTTTTCATCTGTATCATTTATGACAAACAATAAGGGCTGCTGTCCTGATCCTTGTGGTACACCACTGGAAATTAGCCTCCAGTCACTTGAACAACCTTCTACCACTACTCTTTGTGTTCTATTACTAAGCCAGTTTCTGATCCATCTTGCTAAGTTACCCTGGATACTATGTGCTTTTACCTTCATTGAGACCTTGTCAAAGGCTTTGCTGAAATCTGCGTAGACGACATCAAATGCACTAAGCCTTATGCAGAACTTGGTCACATTTTTGAGAAATTCAACCAGATTTGTTAGGAATGAACTCCTTCTGACAAAGTCATGCTGACTATCCCTAATTAACTCATGTCTTTTCCAGTGGATATAATTTGCTCCCCCAAAATTTTCTTCAATAGTTTCTCTACTGTTGACCACTCTGTAATTTCCTGGTTCATTTCTATCATCCTTCTTGAAAAGTGGAACCACATTACCTGTCCTCCAGTCCTCTGGCACTTCCCCCTGGTCAGAGAAGAATTATAGCCCCTTTGTCAGAGCCCCGGCAATTTTCTGCCTTGCCTCCTATAGCAGTGTGGGGTGCAATTCATCTGCGCCAGGGGATTTGTCTGTTTTCAAGCTCAACAAAGCCTTCAATACCTTTCCATTTCCTATGTCAAACTATGCAAATTGTTGTGTTTCTGAATTCTGTGTTTCTGAATTCTGTACCTACGTTCTCCTTTCCAGAGTCAAGAATGAAGAGAAGTATTCATTCAACATTCTTCCAATATCCTGTGGCTTCACATGCGGTTGCCCCCTTGGTTCTTAATGGTCCCTATTCTTTCCCTGGTTAAACTCTTCCCTTTAATGTATTTATAAAATATCTTTTGATTCTCTCTAATACTGTTTGCAAGTTCTTTTTCATTACCCCCTCTTTTTGCTTTTCTAAGATGCTTCCTTCAGCGTTTATGACCATTAATCTACTGCCTCGCTCCCTGAATTTTTGAGGCAAGACCTTATTCCTCACTTTGCCCATGTCATTGGAACCAATATGTACCATGGCCTCTACGTCATCACTCTCCCCTTTCAGGATACTCTTTGGGTGGTAAAAATGTGGTTAAAAAAGACATGTGGGGCAATTTAGAGACCAAAAATGGGATTTATAGGAGGAGAATGCAGTTTAATGTATTAAATTAGCTGTCTAACTATCTGTACCAGAAAAGAAGACAAGACAAGAAAAGGTAGCTGAAATGCGCAATGGGTTAAAAAATTATGAAGAGGAAATATCAGAAAGGTTGATTGTACCTCAAGTTTAAGGGTCACTGGTAGTTCAGTTGTATCCAAGGGAACTGGAAAAGTAATTGTGGAAATCGAGGTGGCACAGGCCATAGTCATTCAATCCTCCTTAGTTGCAGGGGAGAGATGGAGGACTGCAGAATGGCAAATGTTACATTCTTGTTCAATAAACGGTTATAAGGATAAGTCTAGCAACTGCAGGCGAGTTGGTTCAATCGTGGTGGCAGGAACATTTTAGAAATGATAATTTAGGCAAAATTAACAGATATTAGGACAAATGTGGATTAATTAAGCAAAGTAACACTCGACTAACTTGATTGAGTTTTTGATGAGGGTGCAGACAAAGTTGATGATTGTCACACAGTTAATGTGGTGTAGATAGACTTCCAGAAGTACAGCATAACAGGCTTATGAACAAAGCTGAAGGCCAGGGAGTAAAAAGGACAGTAGCAGCAAACTTACAAAGGTGAATGATAGGAAGGGGAGAGCAAGATAATGGACTGAAAGACGATATAAGGGCTTTTCTACTAGAATCAGTGTTTTTCTTGATCTATATTAATGGCATTGAGTTAGGTATACAAAGCATAATTTCAAAATATATTGGTAACACAAAACATGGAAGTACTGTGAACTATGAGGAGCATGTAAAGAGATTTCAAGAGGATAGAGACAGACTAATAGAATAGTGAATATATGACAGATGCAGTTTATTGTGGTGAACCCTGATATGCCATTCAGTAGGAAAAAATGAATGATGGCAGTATAAAATAAAGGCAGTGTGTGTAAAAATCATTGAGATGGGCAAAGCAAGTTGAGAAAGTGGAATAAGTAGATGGAAGAATGTTTCTTTTAGGGTAGAGCTTAAGAAGAGATTTATAGAGGTTCTCAAAATTATAAAGTTCTGGATAGAGTAGGTTTGGAAAACTGCTCCTGTTAGTGGAATGATTGAGAATAAGATGGTACTAATTTCAGATAATTGGCAAAGGATGCACTGGCAAGATGAAAAATGCAGTGGTTGGGATCCAGAATACACTCAGTGAAAGTGTGGTGGAGGCAACTTCAGTCGAGGCTTTAAAGACAGAATTGCATCATTATCTGAAAAGAAAGATGTGGAACTCTGGGGAGAAGGTGAAGGAGTGCATTAGGTGAATTCTTCCTTTAGTGATCTGTAATTATTATGTGATTCTGTGAAACAGCATATAGGGATTGCATTTTGTAAGTAGGATGCATTAAGTACAAAAGTATAAGATATTGACTTGGACTCAACTGATCCAATTTTGGGCACGATATTTCAGGAGGGATGTGAAGACATTAGAGAACAGCAGAAAAGATTCACGGAAAGAGTTCCAGGGATGAGGAATTTTAATTATTTGGATTTCTTGGAACTATTTTCTTTGGAGAAAGTTGAAAGGATACTTGATTGAAGTATTCAAAGTTTGCAGGAGTCTGGACACTATAGATTTTCCACTGGTTGAAAGATTGGGAACAGAGAACACTAATTTTGGATAATTGGCAGAAGAATCAGAATTGATGCAGAGGTAAAACTTTCTTACACCTAGTGGTTAGGATCTGGATTGTACGTCTGAGAGTGTGTTGGAGACAGATTAAACCTTTTTTTGAGAAAGAGAATGGATCATAATCTGAAGAAAACAAAGTATTGTGGTATGTGGAAATGGCAGGGGAGTGAGCAGCTGGATGTCTATCTCTTGGAGAGAGCCAGAACAGACAAGAGAGGCCTCCCTATGTATTAAATCATTTTGTGATTCCATTGATTCTCCTAGATTCTCACTAGAATGGAGAAACATATGTATGAATAACCAATTAAATCTCATTTTGATGACATTGATTCATTTGAAATTAATTTGAAATATTATAGTGTTTGAAATTTGCAACGTGTTCTACCAATTAAAGTTTTGTTTTGACAATAATACAAAATTATTTCCTGCACAGATCCGAAAGAAGGAACATGTTATACTTGGGGGGCTGATCATTTCCATACCTTTGACAATGCATTATTTGTCATCAACGCAACATGCAACTATATATTTGCGAGCGATTGTTTTGGAGATTTCAATATTCAACTTCGTAGAAAGATTGATGGAAAGATTTCAAGAATCATAATCCAGATCATTAGTACGATGGTTAAGATTGAGAATGGAGATATTACAGTGAATGAAGAGGGGTAAGTTTTAATAAGACAAAAAATTTAACAGACCTACAGATGCTGGAAATCTGAAGCAAAAACAGAAATTGCTGGAAAATCTCAGCAGGTCTGCCAGCAGCTGTGGAAGAAGGGTCACTGGACCCTAAATGTTTAATTCTGATTTCGCTGTACAGATGCTGCCAGACCTGGTGACATTTCTTAAACAAAAACAGAAATTGCTAGAAAATCTCAGTAGGCCTGGCAGCATCTGTGGAAGAAGGGTTACTGGACCTAACGTACAGATGTTGCCAGACTTGGTGACATTTTCCAGCAATTTCTGTTTTTGATTAAGTTTTAATAAGTTTCAGTTAGATAATTGAGACAGTTCATTCACCCTTTCAGTGCTGTTATGTCGGTGTAACTCTGGTGCTTTTCAAGTAGTTAATGGTATGAATTAAGTTGAAAGTCACACAACACCAGGTCATAGTCCAACAGGCTCGTTTGGAAGTACTAGCTTTCGGACCACTGTTCCTTCATCAGGTAGCTGTGGTGCAGGATCATAAGACATAGAATTTATAGCAAAAAATCAGTGTCATGCAACTGAAATAAGATATTGAACAAACCTAGATTACTGTCAAGTCTTTCATTTTTTGAATGGTTTGAAGGTTTTGGTTCATTAATATGTAAATCCCAGAACTTCTTTTAAGTCCTGGTGTTGTCCAGCCCTGTCCAACACTTGCATCTCCACATCATGGTATGAATTAGGCATTAACAAATTATAAAAACAGGCAGCTTGTTTGTGTTCCCTTGGGATGCAGCACTGTTTGTTGCTAATGAGACCTTTGTGCAGACTTCATGAGAATTGTTGGATAATACAGCACCTCAATGTGTACGAGAAATAAAAAAATTATCTATAATGTAGCATCTTTCATAACTCCTGATGTGCTAAAATAATCTGCAGCCAGTGAAATACTTTTAAGGTGTGGTCACACTTCTAATGTAAGAAATGTAGCAGCCAGATACACACAGCTATGTGATAATGACCAGTTTTTTTTATGATGTTGATTGACATATCAATATTGGTCTTAATATTAAGGATAACTTAAGTTTTTTTTTAAATAGTGCTGTAGCATGTTTTCCGAGGGCAGATATTGTGTTAGTTTACTATTGCATTGGAAGGACAGCATTTCTGAACTACAGCATTCGTTGGTGCCATACTAGAGTGTCAAGCTAGACTTGTTGTGCTCAAGTCCTAGAATATGACTTGGATCAAAATCCTCTGACTCAGAGTCAAGATTGTAATCAATTGAGCCTGAACCACAATAATGACTGCAAAGCCATTGAGAACAACTGTTTCTATTCACTGATGACCTTTCTGCCAAACGTAAGCCACACATCTGGTTGGATAAGCAGATTTAAGTGTGAACTGTCAAGTGACCAGGCCATTAACTTAATTCTTCCTAAAAATCTGAAATGGAAAGAAATTAACCATTGTTAAAATGTTAAAAGGAGATACAAAGGGCTTAATCTCATTTTTTTTTTGGCAGTGTCAATTGCATTGAATGTTTTGGAGTGATTCTCACCACAAGGCCTCATGTGATTTCTCCCTGTATCTTACCAAATGCACCTCACTAACTGCCTAGCCCACCCCATGGTGTCCCTCACATCCTATTTCAGCTCTATTTTATCACACATCATTCCCAGATTTGCTCACCATATTCCGTTTAAGCAAGCTGTCGTTTATAACACGCTAATGCCAATTTCATGCCATAAATTGTTTGAAATCAAAAGCTGGCATCATAACTTTGACAGTCCACAATTACTTTCTCGGGTAGCATCTACTGGAACTGGTTGTTAATCAGGTCCTATCTGTCTTGTAGAGCACAAAGCAACTAAGCTCTATCACCCACAAGAACAGATACTTCCAGCTCAGTGTCCTCATCCTTTACCTCAACCAACTGCTCCTGTTCCTTTGTGTCCTCAACATTTACCAGATTGCCTCATTGCCTGCTCCAATTTTGTACAGCATGGCATGCAAGGCATAGGGCACACACTGTACACTATACTGACGCTTCTCCCAACCTCAGATTGCTCCATATTGTGAAAGCACCACTGTTTTCCCTGCCCAAATAACCCTGACATTATACCTTGATGTTGCCCACCCTGTTCTTCTACACTCCACTGTGGTAGTCAATTCCAAAATACTCCTTCTTCCCGTAGTTTACCATGCCCTTTCATGCTGTTGCACAGAGTCCCCATACACCTTGAGTACTCCCCATCATCGTTCTTGTTCCTACTTCCAGAAATGTCTATGCATTTCTTTCCCAGCCTTGATTTCCCCACTGATTTCCCTTCAACCCTATGGGTAGTGCCTTGCACCCTTCCTTAACGATTGCTGGACTAACCTCTCGATGGTATTCACCCCACCCTTTGAACAACTTTTACAAGCGGATCCTGAACATGACTGGGGATACTGATGGGATTAAAACCCGATAAACCCAAGGGCATGGTGGCTCAGCTGCCTCAGAGGCAGGCTCTGGGTCGATTCTAGCCTTGGACGAGTTTCTGTGTGGAGTTTGCATGTTCTCGCCATATCTGTGTGGGTTTCCTCCAGGTGCTCCAATTTCCTCCCATAGTCCAAAGATATGCTAGTTAGGTGAATTGGCCATGCTAAATTGCCTATAGTGTTCAGGAGTGTGTAGGTTAGGTGCATTAGCCATGGAAAATATAGAGTATAGGGAAGAGGAATGGGTCTCCGTGGGATGCTCTTCAGAGGGTCGGTGTGTGAACCTATTGGATAAAATGTACTGTTTCCACCTGGTAGAGATTCTGTGATCATGTAGGGATTCTATGACTGACCAGACTCCTGACCATTATCTTTGCAGCTCCATGACTGTTAATAGGTAACTACCCTGACTTGACCAGACTTTACTGTTGACCACTCCTTGGGCTGCACTTGAATGGATATCCTGATAGTGAGCATCCCAAGCTGATGACTGACTATATGTGGACTTTGCCTTAACTGATAATATTTGTACTCCCTCACCAGCAGTTGTCCCTCTTCCCCTTCACTGGCTAGCCCACACTCAGTATCTGGCATGACCACTTGGCTGAATACATGAGAAGTGAATTAACTGTGCAAACTGTTATTAATAGTTATAATGTAATTGGGATCACAGAGACCTGGCTTCAGAGTGACCAAAGATGGGAACTCAATATCCAGGATTATTCAATTTTCAGGGAACACTGATAGAAAGGAAAGAGAGGTGGGTTAGTGTTGCTGGTTAAGGAGCTGTTATGGACCAGGCCAGACCCCTGTCAAAATATTTTAAGAAGGTAGCCCAGACCCTAACTTTTTCTTATTTTAAAAGCAGAGGTGAAGTGGGTGTTCTAAGTGTGATGCAGCAGTATTTGTGCATTCCTGTCTGCCATAAGAGTAAAATAGGGAAGGTGGCTCAACCATGGCAAACAAAAGAAATCAAGAACAGTGTTAAAGCCTTAGAGGAGGCATATAAATTGGCCAGAAAAAGCAGCAAACCCAAGGACTGGGAGAAATTTAAAATTCAGCAGAGGATAATCAAGGGTTTAATTCAAAAAGAGAAGATAGAATGTGAAAGTAAGCTAGTGGAAAACACAAAAGCTGACTGCAAGGGTTTCTGTAGATATATGACAAGAAAAAGATTGGTGAAGACAAATGTAGGTTCCTTGCAGTTAGAGCAGGTGAATTCATAATGGACAACTAAGATGGCAGACCAGTTGAACAAATACCTAGGATCTGTCTTCACTAAGGAGGACACAAATAATCTTAAGGAGTCTTCTGGAGGATGGAGGATCTAGCATGAAGGAGTAACTGAAGGAAATCCTTATTAGTCAGGAAATGGAATTGGGGATACTGATGGGATTAAAACCTGATAAACCCCAAGGGCCTGATGCTCTGCATCCTTTAGTACTTAAGGAATGGCACTAGAAATAACGGATGCTTTGGTGATCATTTTCCAACACTCTGTAGACTCTGGAAGAGTTTCAATGATCTCCAGGATAGCTAATGTAACTCAACACTTTAAAGTAGGAGGGAGAGGGAAAATGGCAAAGTATAGGCCAATTAGCCTGACATTGGTGGTGGGGAAAATGCTGGAATCAATCATTAAGGATGTAATAACTGAGCATTTGGAAAGTGGTGAGAGAATTGATAGGAGTCAGCATGCATTCACTAAAGGGAAATCTTGCTTGACAAATCTTTAGGAGTTTTTTGAGAATGTGACCAATAATGGTGATAATGGTGAATCAATAGATGTTGTATATCTGGGCTTTCAAAAGGCTTTTGACAACGTTCCATTTAAGAGATTAGTAAGTAAAATTAAAGCTCAAGGTATCGGAGGTAATGTATTGACTTAAATGGAGAATTGGTTGGCAGGCAGGACACAGAGTTGGAATGAATGGGTCCTTTTCAAAGTGCAGTCTGCAGGGTTCAGTGCTGGGACCTCAGATGCTCACAATATACATTAATGATTTGGACGAAGGAATTGAATGCCGTATCTCCAAATTTGCAGGTTTAACTAAGCTGGATGGCATTGTGTGCTGTGAGGTGGATGCTAAGAGGCTGTAGGGTGACTTGGACAAACTGGCTAAGTGGGCAAATCCTTGGAAAATGCAATATAATGTGGATAAATGTGAGATTATCCACTTTTGTCACAAAAACCAGGAAGGCAGATTATTACCTGAGTGATGGCAGTTAAGGAAAAGGTGAGGTACAAGGAGATCTGGGTTTCACAGTGGTACAAGTGCTGAAGGTTGGCATTGTAGGTGCAGCAGACAGTGAGGAAAGCTAATGATATGTTCTCCTTCATAGTGAGAGGATTTGATATCGGAGTAAGGATATCTTGCTGCAGTTATACAGGGCCATGGTGAGGCCACACCTTGAGTATGCGTGCAGTTTTTGTCTCCTAGTCTGGGGAAGAACATTCTTGCTATTGAATGAGTGCAACAAAGATTCACCAGAATGATTCCCAGGATGGCAGGACTGACCTATGTGGAAAGACTGGGTCGACTGAGCTTGTATTAGCCTGAATTTAGAAGAATGAGGGGAAAGCTCATAAAAGCATATCAACTCCTGATGGGACTGAACAGGGTAAATGTAGGAGGAATGTTCCCGATGATGGGGATGTCGTGAACAAGGGGTCATAGTCTAAAAATAAGGGGTGTTCCATTCTGTAATGAGAGGAGGAAGAATTTTTTCACGCAGTTGTGAACCTGTGGAATTCTCTCTCACAGGAAGCTGTTGGGATCAGTTCATTAGCTATATTCAAGAGGGAGCTGGATATAACCCTTGCGGCTAAAGAGATCAAGGGGTATGGGGAAAGGGTGGGAATGGGATAATGAGTCTGCATGATCAGCCATGGTCGTATTGAATGGTGGTGCAGGTTTGAAGGATCAAATGGCCTACTCCTGCACTTATTTTCTATATTTCTGTGTTTCTGTTGTAAGTGCATTTGCTGTGCAGGCAGCTGGCACATCTGTAGATGTTAAACTGATGATCAGATGTGCTGCACATCTAGATATATAACCCCGCCCCAAATAGATTCCCAATTACAAGCATGGCAAGTAGCCTGCCTATGTGTATGTACAAAAGAGCTCATATGACAATACTGACAATGTGCTAACAGGCACAGCATGAATGCTGCAAGAATGCAAGTTGACACTAAGGTAGCAAGTACTAAGAGAACAAGTGAGCAGCCCTGAGATGCATTCTGTTTCAATCTGTGAGGTGGGTGCCTGTTTCTGCCCACGAGTGTCCCTGCTGTAGCCTTTCAATGCTAGTTGTCAGTGCACCCTGCAGTGCATGTCTATGCTTCCTGAGTGACGTGCACGTGCATCGGACACATCCAATGACATAGAACATAGAACAGTTGGCACATTAAGGCACTTTGGCCCTTAATGTGCCAACCTTTTATCCTACTCTAAGATAAAATGAATCTGCAAACTTTTCACTTTACTATCTTTCATGTGCTTATCCAAGAATTGCTTGAATGTCCCTAATGTATGATTCTACTACCACTGCTGGCAGTTGTGGCAGTTGTGACAAGTTGACAGATGTCAATTGCCAATACCTATGGATGAAGGGTGCGTACATTTTGTACCAGTGGAACATGCTCTGAGATGCTGCACAACATGGAAGCTGATTGCAGCCAGTGGCAAGCTGAAGTCACCTGCTATCTGCTTTGATGCTCATATTGAGATTTCTTGACATCTAGCTTGTTTGGTGAGTTTGGTAAGATAAGTTAAACATTAATGACGCACGTTGTGGAATTAATAAGACATTTAAGAAGCTATAATCCTCCTTAATTGGCAACTTGTTGCTGTCCAGGGAGAAACTCACCTTGCCATTTGATTGCCTGCTCAATTGCTAAATGTACATCAAATTTAGAGAAAATACAAAGGAGGTAGGAAAAACATGAAAATGCATATATGTGTTAGAGGAATTCCAACAAAAATGTCTTCATAGTTTTAGAATTTTAAAAAATTAATCAAGTAATACATTTTAAAAATCTCATGCATGTTGCCAGTGCTTAATGTTGTTTCATTAGTCTAACAATTCTTTATGATTACAGACCCATCAACGTACCATACCATGGAAATCAAATACAAATCCATCCTGTGGAAACCGAAATCAAATTAGTTGTTAAACAACAAGGTTTTGATATTGTTATTACCTGGGACAATGAAAACTTTCTGATGGTATGTAACAATTACTAAAATTTTATAATACGGATATTTCATGAAAATACCAAAAATAAGTAGACAATTAAATTTTCATGAAGCATTAATTGCTTGACTAAAGAAGAAACATAAAAACTCCAAACTACTCCAAACCAAGATCATTGACTGTGAATGACAGGATAGCACAGTTTTATAGTGTCATTCATGATATTTTATCAACTTTTAGCAAATAGTACTGTTTACCAAATTACCTTTCTTGAAGAATATGTTTTTAAAAATTCATTCAGTAATTGGGTCATGAATGAAAAAGCCAGCAGCCCATGCTGGCAACCTGAAATAAAAACATTACATTGTGCAGATACTCAACATGTGTGACAGCATCTGAGGAGAAAAATGCAGAGATAACCTTTCTGATTTGATGAAACATTATTGAATGGAAACATGCAGTGATAACATGGTTCTACGCCATCCAGTTATCACTGGACTAGTAAACTAGTGACCCAGCTAGGATCTGGGTTCAAATTCTGGGTGGAATTCAATACAAATCTGGCATTAAAAGTCTAAAGATGGACTTCAGTAAGGTGTTCAACAAGGTTCCCCATGGGAGACTGATTAGCAAGGTTAGATCTTATGGAATACAGGGAGAACTAGCCATTTGGATACAGAACTGGCTCAAAGTAGAAGACAGAGGGTGGTGGTGGAGGGTTGTTTTATAAACTGGAGACCTGTGACCATTGGAATGCCACAAGGATCGGTGTGCAGGATCCTCTACTTTTTGTCATTTACATAAATGATTTGGATGCGAGCAGAAGAGGTACAGTTAGTAAGTTTGCAGATGACACCTTTATTGGTCAGAATATTGAGTACAGGAGTTGGGAGGTTATGTTGCGGCTGTACAGGACATTGGTTAGGCCGCTGTTGGAATATTGGGTGAAATTCTGGTCTCCTTCTATCGAAAAGATGTTGTGAAACTTGAAAGGGTTCAGAAAAGATTTACAAAGATGTTGCCAGGGTTGGAGGATTTGAGCTATAGGGAGAGGCTGAACAGGCTGGGGCTGTTTTCCTTGGAGCGTTGGAGGCTGAGGGGTGACCTTATAGAGGTTTATAAAATTATGAGGGGCATGGATAGGGTAAATAGGCAAAGTCTTTTCCTTGGGGTCAGGGAGTCCAGCACTAGAGGGCATAGGTTTAGGGTGAGAAGGGAAAAGATAGAAAAGAGACCTACAGGACAACCTTTTCACACATAGGATGGTACGGGTATGGAATGAGCTGCCAGAGGAAGAGGTGGAGGCTGATACAATTGCAACATTTAAGAGGCATTTGGATGGGTATATGAATAGGAAGGGTTTGGAGGGATATGGACCAGGTGCTGGCAGGTGGGACTAGATTGGTTTGGGATATCTGGATGGTCTGTTTCCATGCTGTACATCTCTGTGACTCTATGAAACTGAAAAATCCATCTGGTTCACTAATATACTTAGAAATCTGCTATTCATACCCTACACTGACTCTAGAACCATAGCAATGCAATTGACTCCTAACTGTGCTCTGAAATGCCTAAATAAGCCAGTTTTATCTACCACTATAATTTGCCAAAAAATGAATAAAACTGTAAGTATCGACTGGCATCTAGTAAGACACTGGCAATGACAACACCAAACACAGTCCTGTTGATTCTGCACAGTCCTTCTTAACGACATTTGTGTGCCAAAATGGGAGATCTGTCATATATACTAGTCAAACAATAGCCTCACATGGTCATTCTTGTGGAATCATGCCATACAATGTCCCAGAAACACAATTATCATCCTTGGATCTATACTGTCTCATGAAGAACAGAAGTGGTGGCACAGTGGCAAACAGTAGGGATGGAATTATACTGAGAATCTTCAAAATTAACTTGTAGTGGCAGAAAATCTTATGGCATCAGATCAGTCATGAGCAAGCAAACCTACTGATTGCAAAATACTGCTTGTCCTTGTCCATTGAATCAGCGTTCCTTCATGTTGAACAGTAACTGGAAGAAGCACTGAGGGTGGCAAGTGTATGTGATGTACTTTAGTTAAGGTATTCCAATATCCATCACTAAGAGTGACTTGGCACCACTGCTACTGATGAATTGGTCGAGTCGTCAAGGGCATTGCTGCTAGTCTGGGACTGTAGTAGGAGGTGATGAAATCCTCACCAACCATCCCACAAGGAGATGCATCTCTCCTTGTCAGTATTGGTAAGAATGAGCACAATACAGTGGAGACAAAGTTCTCCCTGCACATTGAGAATAACTTTCATCATGGTATATGATGGTATCACCATGCTAAATAGTTTCAAACAGATCTAGCAATTCAAGACATCCATGAGGCACTATGGACCATCAGCAGGAGCAGAGTCGTACTCCAACACAATTTGCAATGTCATAAGGCCTGACATGTCCTCAGCTCTACTACTGCCATCAAGCCAGGGGATCAATCTGTATTCAGTAAAAAGTGAATGAAGGCATGTTAGGAGCAGCACTAGGCAAACCTGAAAATAAAGTATCAACCCTGGTGAAGTTGCAACATAGGACAGATGCGAGCGAAATGGATACACAACAAGTGAGAGACAGAGCTAAGCAGTTCTGCAATCAATGGATCAGACCTAAATTCTGCAATCCTCAAACATCCACTTGTGAATGGTGGTGAATGAGTAAACAATTCACTGGAGGAGGTAGTTTCACAAATATCCCCATCCTTAGTAATGGGGGATCTCAGCACAGCAGTGCAAAAGACACGATTGAAGCATTCACAACATTCTGCAGCCAGTAATACCTATTATGTGATCCATTTCAACAATCTCCAAAGATCCCCTGCATCACAGATGCCACTCAATTTGAAAATCCTCAAATTCCTCAAAATCTCCTAACTTTTACCTTAAAATTATACTCTCTTGTAAATATTTTTAAATTTAACTTATTTTTCACAAACAGTGTGTTCAGGGATGTTACTACACCTGTAGAGCAGTTGGGATTTGAACCTGGGCCTCCTGATCAAGGGGTAGGGACACAAGAGGGCCTCCTCAGATTACCCGTTGGTAATTGACCCGTTGAGTAAGAGAAACAGATGCTTTCTACTCAACTTGTCTATACTCTTATAATCTTATAAATGACATGGATGCAAATGTAGAAGGTTTAATTAGTAAGTTTGCTGGTGACGTGAAAATTGGAGAACTTGTTGATAGTGACAATGATGGTCTCAGGTTACAGTCTGATATTGATGAGCTGGTAAATTGGTAGAGCAATACTTGATGAAATTTAATCCTGATAAGTGTGAGGTGATGCATTTTGTGAGATCTAATAAGGGAAGGATTTACATAATGAATGGTGGTCCCTCGGGAGGATTGAGGAACCCTGGTGTACAAGTCCATTGATCCCTGAAGATACTTGTAGACAAGGGGCGATGAAGGCATATGAGATGCTTGCCTTCATTAGCCAGGGCAGAAATTATAGGAGCACAGAAGACTTTTGCAGCTTCATAGAGCATTGGTTAGGCCAAAAATGGAATGCTGTTTGCAGTCCTAGTTGCAACATAATTGGAAGGACATGATTACACTGGAGAGGAGAAGAAGATTTTCTTTAGATGTTCCTTCAGATGAAAAATCTGAATTATAAGGAGAGACTGGAGAGGTTGGGTTTGTATTCCCTGAGCATTTAAAATGCCAGTTTGGGTCAATGGGATTAGTATAGTTTGGTGATTGCGATTGGTATGGATATGGTGGGTCGAAGTGCCTGTTTCTATGCTGAATGATTCTGTATGTCTCTCTCTTATACACCTCGATCAAAGTCCCCCTCAACTTTCTGTACTCCAAAGAAGACAATCTAAACATATCAAGCCTCTTTTCATAGCTAAAGTGCTCCATCCCAAGCAATATCCTGGTGAATCTTCTCTGCATCCCTTCCAGTATAATAGTACAGGTGGAAACTAGAATTTCACACAGTACTGCGGCTGTGTCTAACCAAAGTTCTATGCGGCTCCATCATAACCTCCCTGTTTTTATAATCCATTTTCTTTTTCATCCATTCATTGGATGTAGGCATTACTGGCCAGGCCATCATTTATTGCTCATCTCTGATTGCCGCAGATGGTATTTAAGTGTCAACCACATCACTGTCGGTCTGGAGTCACATGTAGGCCAGACCAGGTAAGGATGGAAGATTTCCTAAAGAACATTAGTGAACCAGATGTTTTTTTTCCAACAATTGACAATGGTTTCATGGTCACCAATAGACTATTAATTCCAGACATGTTCTGGATTCAATTTTTGGCCATCTGTGATGGCCAGATTTGAACCTGTGTGCCTGGAACCCGAGTCTCTGGATTAATAGTTCAGTGAATATTCTATTGACCCGTCACCTCCCGACTATCATATTAATGTACCCTGCCACCTTCAGGGATTTCTGGACAAATATCCCAAGATCCCTCTATTCCTCTGAGCTTTCCGTTGCATTGCCATTCATTAAATACTCTCTTGTTTTGTTACTTCTTCCAAAGTGCATCACTTCACATTTACCAGCGTTAAATTTCATCTGCCTTTGACCCTCCCATCTCCCAAGACCTTTATTCTCGCAGTCAACCACCTGGCTAATCTTTAAGTAATTTAATGAAGGCCAGTATCCCATCACCAAGTCACCCATTAGTAACATAAACAGAGTATGACACTGATCCAGCTAGCCCAGAGATGGCTCCAAAAGTCAACAGAAACTGTTTTTAATCTGTCAATCAGAACTCCCTGAAATGAATCAGATTAACAACCGTAATCAGGGAACTCATGTTCTGTGAGGTCTGCCTGGCTGACCGTGTTCCAGTCATTACCATCACTCCCCCTCTAATCTGGGGACGTAGGCCTGTTTTTTTTTGCTGTAGCTTCTCCAGAGTGCTTTTCGCACCAAGTCCAGCTCTTCCGACTCTGCCTCAAATACTGGTGGTGTTTACTGGACTATAGTCTATGTCTTGTGCTTGGAGCATCTCGGAAAAAAAAACTTTATTTTTTGGGCAGTGATGACATCAAGGCTGTGACGTCCATCCTGTCTATCTCATCCTCAGAGATTTCTTCGATGCTCAATAGAGGGGAGAACCTACGGGTTCTGACAGCCTTGACAGATGTTCTGAGTGGCTGGGTATGTTTTGTTGCTACCGGTATGTGAGGTTGCAGCTTTCATGTGGTCTACATGCTTGTTTAGGTCCCTCTCCTATGTGAATCATATACAGCATGGGATTTGACCTCCTGTTGACCATGCCTCTTATCCTTGCAGGGCCATTTCTTTGGTTTCAATACCAAACTTTATCCCCTGAAGTAAACTGCCTAACTAGCTTAGAGGAGTCTTTGGGTACAGCATTGGTTTTCCTGATGCTGTTTCATCGTCCCCTGCTCCTCAAGTCTGGGATGATCAGTTTTAACCTAATGTGAAGTGTTCTGCCCATTAACAATTCTGTTGGAGCTCTTCGTGTGTGTACGTGAGAGTTGTTCCTATGATCAAACAGGAATTGGGACAGTTTGGTATCGAGTGGATTGCTCTTTCCACAAGACCATTGGATGATGGATGGTATGGAGCTGTCCTTACACGAGAAATGCCATTTGACTTTAGGAAATACTCAAATTCCTTGCTGGAAGGTTAGATCTCATATCAAAGTCTTTTCTCTGGGGTGGGAGGGTCCCGAACTAGAGGGCATAGGTTTAGGGTGGAAAGGGGATACCGGGAAAATGAGCCATTTGGATACAGAACTGGCTGAAAGGTAGAAGACAGAGGGTGGTCGTATTGGATTGTTTTTCAGACTAGAGGCCTGTGACCAGTGGAGGGCCACAAGGATCGTGATGGGTCCAATACTTTTCATCATTTATATAAATGATTTGGATGGAGCATAAGAGGTATAGTTAGTAAATTTGCAGATGACACCAAAATTGGAGGTGTAGTGGACAGCGAAGAAGGTTACCTCAGATTACAACGGGATCTTGATCAGATGGGCCAATGGGCTGAGAAGTGGCAAATGAAATTTAATTTAGATAAATGCGAGGTGCTGCATTTTAGGAAAGCAAATCTTAGCAGGACTTATACACTTAATGGTAAGGTCCTAGGGAGTGTTGCTGAACAAAGAGATCTTGGAGTGCAGGTTCATAGCTCCTTGAAAGTGGATAGATAGGATAGTGAAGAAGGCATTTGATCTGCTTTCCTTTATTGGTCAGAGTATTGAGTACAGAGCTGGGAGGTTATGTTGCAGCTGTGCAGGACATTGGTTAGGCCACTGTTGGAATATTGCATGCAGTTCTGGCCTCCTTCCTATCGGAAAGATGTTGTGAAACTTGAAAGGGTTCAGAAAAGATTTACAAGGATGTTGCCAGGGTTGGAGGATTTGAGCTATAGGGAGCGGCTGAACAGGCTGGGGCTGTTTTCCCTGGTGTGTTGGAGGCTGAGGGGTGACCTTACCGAGATTTATAAAACCATGAAGGGCATGGATAGGATAAATAGACAAAGTCTTTTCTCTGGGGAGAAAGTGAGGACTGCAGATGCTGGAGATCAGAGCTGAAAATGTGTTGCTGGAAAAGTGCAGCAGGTCAGGCAGCATCCAAGGAACAGGAGAATCGACGTTTCGGGCATAAGGCCTTCTTCAGGAAGGGCTGAAGAAGGGCTTATACCTGAAATGTCGATTCTCCTGTTCCTTGGATGCTGCCTGACCTGCTGCGCTTTTCCAGCAACACATTTTCAGCAAAGTCTTTTCTCTGGCATGGGGGAGTTCAGAACTAGAGGGCATATGTTTAGGGTGAGAGGGGAAAAGTATAAAAGAGACCTGAGGGGAAACGTTTTCACACACAGGGTGGTACATGTATGGAATGAGCTGCCAGAGGAAGTGGTAGAGGCTGGTACAATTGCAACATTTAAAAGACATCTGGATGGGTAAATGAATAGGAAG
This sequence comes from Chiloscyllium plagiosum, assembly GCF_004010195.1. Lineage (NCBI taxonomy): Eukaryota > Metazoa > Chordata > Chondrichthyes > Orectolobiformes > Hemiscylliidae > Chiloscyllium > Chiloscyllium plagiosum. The sequence continues at coordinate 67,675,407 of NC_057725.1, forward strand.
GGTTTGGAGGGATATGGGCCGGGTGCTGGCAGGTGGGACTAGATTGGGTTGGGATATCTGGTCGGCATTGACAAGTTTGACCGAAGGGACTGTTTCCATGCTGTACATCTCTACAACTCTATGACCAACAGCTCTGGGAGTCTGTGCATTCCAAAAGATGCTCTCAGTTTTTCTCTCGTCATCCCCAAGTCTGATGAATGAATTCCATGCACATCCACCATTGTCGTTCCACATGAACCAGCCCATGAAGGACTAGCATAGTTAACATGTAGCCGAGTCCAGAGTTTATCCGGCTATTCCCATGAATGTGGGGGAGTTGCTAATGGTAAGTTTTGTCCTTGTTGGCACTATGGACACTGCCCCACCAACATGGCTATGTCTGTATCCAATCCTGGCTACCCTACCAGCCATAGCATCTTGCCAACATCTTAATTTTGGAAACCCTGGATGGCTCTGATGGAGTTCAGCCAGTATCTGATAGTGACCTTTGCTTGCAACAATAATTTTTGTTTCCCACAGTAATATGCCATCCTATCCTGTGATCTTGCTGTGTGCAGAAAGGTTTCACTTCTGATTTTGATGGCCCTTTTGTTTCTCCCATCACCACCAACTGTTTCAGTTCGTTTGTATGGGATCTTTTTGTGTCCACAGATAATTATTCGAATTTTGGATTGTCCAAAGGAGAACTCGAGGTCCCATTAGAAAAATTACATTAAACAGCTGTTCAACCCTGATTGCGTCTTTTGTTTACAATGGGCTCACGGAAATGCTGCAGAGAACAGTCCTGGACATCAATGGGAGCCTAGGCACCGTCTCTAAATGACTGACTTCCCGCCATCTCTCTCTCTTCCCCAACACTTTTCCTGGAGTTCTACATAGGGGTGAACCCTAAACCCTACCTTCACCAGATATTCTCTTTAGCATTGTCCTGCACAGGGCAGAGCAGGAACTTGTCAAAACGTTGTGTCTGTCTGTGTACGAGTGCTATTTGGAGACTTACCCCACAAAGGCAGCAGCAGTCTTATTGTTGGTGGCAGTCCAACTGCCCCAGTGTTTGGAGGGAGGGGTGGTCGACGGGCATGGGCGCATGGGGAGTCAGATGGTGGGGGAGAGGTGGACGGGGGTGCAGTGCTAGCCAGGGTTGGCTGGACAGAGGGTGGTGTCGGGGGCGGTGGGGTGT
>NC_057725.1:67676938-67681901 GCF_004010195.1 Chiloscyllium plagiosum
GAGGCGATGTTGGATGGGGTTGGTGTTGGTGTTGGATGGAGTTGGGGCGGTGTTGGATGAGGTTGGGGTCAGTGTTGGATGGGTTTGGAGCCTTGCGGGGGGTGTTGTGCTGGGTTGTGTTGGATGGGGTTGGAGGCAGGGTTTACGTGCGCTGTGCTGCTGCATGGGGTGTGCTGCATTCTCCTGAATGGGGAGCAGACCTAATGGAAAACTCTGAGTCTCAGTGGAGAGGCAAAATCAATTAATCGAATAATCAATAATCCAAACAAAATAGTGCCCGCCCATCTCGTTTGGATAATCAAGGTTCCTCTATATTTGTCAGGGGTGACTGAAAGCGTGTCTAAAATGTTTCAAACCAGAACAGACTCTTGTAGTGGCAGCAAATTTGACCTGAAGTTACACACAGCACAGCCTTGTCCTAGCAAGTGTTTGTGGTCCATTACCATTTGAAATTTATGTCTGTAAAGGTATTAATGGAACTTCCTCACACCAAATCTTCCTTCTGTATCTGGGCGTATTTTCGTTCAGCATCAGCCAAAGTCTGGGCAGCATACGCTATTGAGTGTGACTTTCTGCAGGGCCGCCAATAAGCCAACGCTACTCTGATACTGCACAGGGAGGCATCACATGTCAGCACCAGGTCTTGCCTAGGATCGTAGTGCCAACACCTTAGATGGTGATAGTGTTGCTTCACTTCTCTAAAGGTTACTTCTTGGTTACAAGACCACTTCCAAGGTTGACCCTTTTCAATCGCAGATGTAAGGGTGCCAGGATGAGGCCAGGTTACGTATGAATTTTATGTAATAATTCAAAAACCCAAAGAAGTACATAAACTCCTGGATAGATGTGGGAGCTGAGGTACGTTTGATTGCCCTCACTTTATCTTCCAATGACTGTAACCTGGTCCTGTTGACTCTGTAGCTCAGGTAGGTCACTTGGAGTGGCTGCAACATACATTTATCCCTCCTAAGGTGTACACCAACCTTTAGGAGAAACATTTAAGCACTATGTCCAAGTTCTCTAAATGTTCTTTATTGGTTTCCTAGTTATTACTAGGTCATCCAGATAACCTGGGGTATACCAGTAAAACATTCTCCAGCGTTTGCTGGAAAATGACATCTGCTGATGATACCCCAAAAAGCACTCTTGAACATATTCAAACCCTTATGGATATTAATTATGGCATACTTCTGAGAATCCTTGTCTAATTACAATTGCAGGTACGCATGGCTCATGTCTACCTTTGTGAAGTACAGCCTTTCTAGTTTTGCATATGATCCCCTGTGTGAGGGACTGGGTATTTATCCAGCTGTGAGAAGTGGTTTACTGTTTGTTTGAAATCCTACAAAGGCAAACCGATCTGTCAGGCTTCACAATTGATACGACTGATCTGCTCATTCTGCAAACTGTACCGGTTTGCTGACTCCTTTGCTTTCCAGCCTCTTGATTTGTGCCTCTATTTTTGCACATAAGGCAAATGGCACTGGGCGGGCCTCACAGAACTGTGGAATTGCTTCCTGGTTAACATGTGAGGTGGCTGTAGCCCCTTTGATAGTTCCTAAACCTTCCTGAAAAGCTTCCGGATATTTAATTAGGACTTCACTCAGGCAGCCATTTCCTAATCAAAAATTTTTGAACCAATCAAGGTGAAACTTCCTCATCCAGTTTTGTCCCATTAAACTGGGCCTAAGCCTTTCACTACAATCAGTAGTAACTGAACCATCTGCTTCTCATATGAGACTGAAAATGAAGTTGGACTCTTAATCTGCATAGGTTCCCTAGTATAGGTTCTCAGCCTAGCTGAAGTCTTATGCAAACCTAAGCATTGAAGTCCAGACTAAACTTTGGTGAAGACTGATTCCGTAATCACTGCTACAGCCATACTGGTATTGAGCTCCATTACAGAGTGACCATTTAACCGGACATTTATTTTGAATGGTTATTATTTTGATGTCACTATGCAATTTAACTGTTTCTAACCAGCTCGAGGTGGACTTTCCAGGATGTGCACTCTACTGGATACCAGCCTATGAGTTCTCCTACCCAATTCAGAGGGACCTTTTTGCTGTCTGGAATCTGCATACTGGTTGCATCTACAATGACCTGCTGGCCTGGATCTTGGAAAATGTTAACCATTTGGCTGAGGCTTGGTTTTGTTTTGGGGCTTTACTGTGGGATGACCTAGAGTCACTCTGTTCATGATATGTCCTGACAGGCTATGCAATTGCTTTCACTCAAAACGTGTTCCCCAACCTCAGTCGGCTTGGTGAGGGTGTCTGTTTCTGTTGGAATACCATGTAATTTATAAGCTCCATTTATCACATTTTCTAATGACAAAGCCAGTTGTAATGTTTGTTTGAAATCCAGTTGGGCTTCAGCTAGTAGGGGCTTTGGCATGGTCGCATTGTTAATCCTATGTCCCATATAGTTTCTCAGCATCTCACCAAAATCACATGCCAGTCTTAAGCTTGCCAAAAATCCTGAAAAGAATGCCCTGGTTCTCGAACTGCTGAGTAATATAGATAGCATCTCAGAATTAGAGGAGGCTTGGGGGCATAATATTCCTTACCTAAATCTGTTATCTCTTGAATCTCTTTTACTATTGATGCCTCAGGAAAAGTTAGGCTCCTAATAATGGAAAATGCTGTGGGTTCTCAAGGTATGTGGAGCATTATTCATTGCTTTTTGCCTACCCCATGTCCTTTGTCCAGAATATATAATGCATTCTTTCCACATACTGGGCCCATTCTTTGAGGCACGATCAAATGAATCAAGTTTCCAAAATAAGTGGCATGATGCCAGAAATGTTTACCCCAACTCAAAGATGACTGTTGTGAGTGAATAGCTTTATGGGTCTGTTTTTCTCTCATCACCACTGAAATAACTCCACGAAGGCTTGTTACCAAGTAACACTTTATTTACATGAGTATAGTATGTGACACTGATCCAGCTAACCCAGAGTCAGCTCCTGGAGTGAACAGAAGTTCTGAAACTCCTGTTTATATCTGTCAATCAGGACTCCCTGATTTAACCAGGTTAACAGTTCCAATCAGGGAACTCATAAAGAACAAAGAGAATAACAGCACAGGAACAGGCTCTTCAGCCCACCAAGACTCTGCCAGCCCAGATCCTCTATCTAAACCTGTCGCAGATTTTTCAAGGATCTGTATCCCTCTGCTCCTTGTGCATGCATGTATCTAGATATATCTTAAATGACGGTAGCGTGCCTGCCTTACCACCTCCGTTGGCAACGCGTTCCAGGCACCAACAACACTCTGTGTAAAGAACTTTCCAGGTATATCTCCCTTAAACCTTTCCTCTCTCACCTTGAACTTGTGAACTTGTAACTGAGTCCCCCACTCTGGGACAAACCTTCTCGCTATCCACCCTGTCTATACCTCTCATGATTTTGTAGAGCACAGTCAGGTCTCCCCTCAACTTCTGTCATTCTAATGAAAATAATCCTAATCTACTCAACCTCTCTTCATAGCTAGCACCCTCCATAACAGGCAACATCCTGGTGAACTTCCTCTGCACACTCTCCAAAGCATCCACAACATTTTGGTAATGTGGCGACCAGAACTGTACGCAGTATTCCAAATGTGGTCAAATCAAAGTCCTATACAACTGTAGCATGATCTGCCAACTCTTATACTCCGTGCCCTGTCTGATGAAGGAAAGCATGCCATATGCTTTCATGACCACTCTATCATCCTGCGTCGCCACCTTCAGGGAACAATAGGCCTGAACACCCAGATCTCTCTGTATATCATTTTTCCCCAGACTTCCATTTATTGTACGGTTCGCTCTTGAATTGGATTTTCCAAAATGCAACACTTTGCATTTGCCTGGATTGAACTCCATCTGCCATTTCTCTGCCCAACTCCCCAATCTACCTATATTCTGCTGTATTGTCTGATAGTCCCCTTCACTATCTGCTACTCCACCAATCTTCGTGTCATCTGCAAACTTGCTAATCAGACCACCTAAACCTTTCTCCACATCATATATGTATATCACAAACAACAGTGGTCCCAGCACAGATCCCTACGGAACACTACTGGTCACAGTTCTCCATTTTGAGAAACTCACTTCCAGTACCATTCTCTGTCCCCTGTTGCCCAACCTGTTCTCTGTCCATCTAGCACCCTGAACCCCATGTGACTTCACTTTCTCCATCAGCCTACCATGGGGACCCTTGTCAAACACCTTACTGAAGTCCATGTATATGACATCTACAGTCCTTCCCTCATCAATCAACTTTGTCACTTGCTCAGAGAATTCTGCTAAGTTGCTAAGACATGACCTTCCCTGCACAAAACCATATTGCCTATCACTGATAAGCCCATTTTCTTCCAAATGTAAATAGATCCTATCCCTCAGTACTTTTTCCAGCAGCTTCCCTACTACTGACGTCAGGCTACAATTACCTGGATTATCCTTGCTACCCTTCTTAACAAGGGGACAACATTAGTAATTCTCCAGTTCTCTGGGACCTCACTGTGTTCAAGGATGCCACAAAGATATCTGTTTAGGCTCCAGCTATTTACTCTCTCGCTTTCCTCAGTAACCTGGGATAGATCCCATCCAAACCTGCGGACTTGTTCACCTTTATGGCTTTTAGAACACCCAACACTTCCTCCCTCCTTACACCAACTTGACCGAGAGTAATCAAACATCTATCCCTAACCTTAACATCCATCATGGAGCAGGAGAATCGATGTTTCGGGCATGAGCCCTTCTTCAGGAATGCCCAGCTACCTAGACTACACATTCTCCCACCCTGCCCCCTGTAACAACGCCATCCCATATTCCCAATTCCTTCGTCTCTGCTGCATCTGCTCCCAGGAGGACCAGTTCCAATACCGAACAACCCAGATGGCCTCTTTCTTCAAAGACCGCAATTTCCCCCCAGACGTGGTCGACGATGCTCTCCACCGCATCTCCTCCCCTCCAATCGCCA
>NC_057725.1:67682472-67761506 GCF_004010195.1 Chiloscyllium plagiosum
CCGGCCTATCACCCTCACCTTAACCTCCTTCCACCTATCGCATTTCCAACGCTCCTCCCCCAAGTCTCTCCTCCCTACCTTTTATCTTAACTTGTTTGGCATACTTTCCTCATTCCTGAAGAAGGGCTCATGCCCGAAACATCGATTCTCCTGCTCCTTGGATGCTGCCTGACCTGTTGCGCTTTTCCAGCAATACCATTTCAGCTCAGTAGGTATCTCACCCATTTTCTCTGACTCTACGCATATCTTCCCTCCTTTGTCCTTGAGTGGGCCAAATCTTTCTCTAATTACCCTCTTGCTCCTTAAATACGTGTAAAAGGCTTTGGGATTTTCCTTAGCCTTGTTTGCTAAAGATATTTCATGACCCCTTTCAGACTCTTAATTCCTCGTTTCAGATTGGTCCTACTTTTCCAATGTTCTTCCAAAGCTTTTTCTGTTTTCAGTCGCCTCGACCTTATTTATGCTTCTTTTTTCCTCTTAGCTAGTCTCACAATTTCATCTGTCATCTGTGGTTCCCTAATCTTGCTATTTCTATCCTCATTTTCACAGGGACATCTCTGGTCTGCATTCTAATCAACCCCTCTTTAAAATCCTCCCACATATCAAATGTGGATCTATCCTCAAATGGCTGCTCCCAATCCACATTTCCCAGCTCCTGCTGAATTTTGGTATAGTTGGCCTTCCCCTAATTTAGCACTCTTCCTTTTGGACCACTCTCATCTTTGTCCCTGAGTATTCTAAAACTTATGGAATTGTGATCACTGTTCCCACAGTAACCCCTCCTGAAACTTCAACCACCTGGCCGGGTTCATTCACCAACACCAGGTCCAGTATGGCCCCTTCCAGAGTTGGATTATTTACTGCTCCATAGAACCCTCCTGGATGCACCTTACAAATTCTGCTCCATCTAAATCTCTAACACTAAGTGAATCGCAGTCAATGTTGAGAAACTTTGTATGAGATTCAATCACGACTCATTCCAGTCATTGCAAATCTTTGTGTTATTCGCAACTTACTTATTCCCCAACCAACCTTTGTCTACATCATTTGCATACAACTTGAACATGAAGGGACCTAACATCAATCGCTGTGGTATGCAATTGCATATTGGCCTCCAGTCACACAGCTTTCTACCACCCTGTCATTTGCCACAAAGCCAATTTTGGATCCAACTTGCCAAGTTACACTGGATACCATATGCTTTTATCTTTATTGCTTGTCTTCTATAAGGACCTTGTCAAAGCTTTGCTGAAATCTATGACATTAAATACACTAGCCTTATATACACACTGGGTCACTTCTTTGAGAAATTCAACTAGATTTGTTAGGTATGACCTTCCTCTGAAAAAGCCGTGCTGACTTTACCTGGTCAATCTTTGCTTCTCTAAACAAAGATAATCCTTCAGAATTTTCTCAAGGTTTCCCAACCACTGATGTGAGACTCACTGGTCTCCAGTTCTCTGATCTGTCTCTACCACACTTCTTGTAAAGTGCCACAACATTAGCTGCCCTCCAATTCTTTGGCATCTCCCAATTGGTCAGAGAAGAAATAAAATTTTTGGTCAGGGCTGCTGTGATTTCCTTCCTCATCTTCCGCAGCAGCTGGACCTGGGATTTGTCCACTTTTAAACCTGCTAAACCTTTAGTAGCTGCTCACTCCATTTATCAATCTGCTGAAGAATCTCAGTCTATCTTCCCAAATGCTGTAGCTGCATCCTAAGTTCGAGTGAAGACCATCTCCAGTTCCACGCAAAGATTTCCCTCATGGTTCCCAATAGATCCTGCACTTTCCCTATTTATTCTCTTTGCCTTGATATATTTTGGGATTCTTCCTCATCTTGCTTGTCAGGTTTTGTTACGCTCTTTGCTCTCCTAACTGTTTTCTTCAGCTTGCACCCACAGTTTTTAAAAACTCCACTGGTGCCTTTGCTTATTTGTTGTCTTCGTTCCTTTTACACACCTGTCTGTTCTTTTTTATATAGTCCTGAATATTCTGAGACATCCAGAGTTCTCTGTGTGTGTTGCTCCCACATTTCATTCTTACATTGGGCCTCTACTCTTCCCAACTCCTTGTTGAACTCCGCCCTCCGCTCTGATGTAAATTTATCCTCAAATAGGATTTCTCAGTCTATTTTGGCTGGATCTTGTCAGATTTGTTAGAATATGCCTTTCCCTGATCCAGAACCCTTTTTGCAGACCATCTTTTTTTCTTTTCCAGACCACATGTTTATGTTTTGATCACTATCATTAAAATGCTCCCAACTAGCACCTTGAACACCTGTTCAGGCTTCATTTCCCAGAGTTAGGCCCAGTGCTGCACCATTCCTTTGTAGGATCACCTACACATTGACATACAAATGTTCTCATGCATACATTGCTCTGTCTAAACCCGGCAAACTGTGTTTATCCAAATTAATGTTGGGGAAGTCAAAATCACCTTGTATGATTATTGTATTATTGTCTGTCTACTTGAGTGAATTGTCTACATGTTGGTTCTCAGTTGACCATTGACTGTTTTGGAGGACCTACAGTTAATGCCTTGCCCTCTACTAAACTTGTTTAAACTTCTCCCTACAGCACTGAGAGCACTCCTGCAAGGAGGTTAGTCCCAGTTTGGTTCATGAGCACTCGTCCTGCTTGTAGGCGTCCCACCTCCTCAGAAACAGTCACGTTGATCAAGGAATTTAAAAGCCCTCCCTCCTGCACTAACAGGCGACACATTCATCTATATTTTCCTATTTCAGTACTCGTTAGCATAAGGCATTGGGAGTAATCCACTAATACTCCTGCTTCCTTTTTTTCTCCTCCCCTACATAGTCAGGCCACTTGTTGTACCAGAAACCTGACTGTGTCTGCATTCCCTTGAGGAAGCAATGCCTTTGTTGGCTTTCAAAATGGAAACCTTGTTGGTGAACCAGGCCCCAGGGGATTCCTGCACTACCTGCCTGTTCCTCTTTGACTGTCATCTGGTCACCTGTTCATTCCTCCACTATCTTCCTACTTGGCTGACCTCACTTACCATGATTTAACATTTAAATTTGCTTAGTTTTAACAACTGGCTTTCCTGATTACTCAAAAAAAACTCCCCTTTTTTATTCTCGGACTATTACTTATCTGTAGTGAGTTTCAGTTCATCTTCAATTGATAATCAAGCTAACAGCTATTACCAATCAAACAAAGTTCGAATTTTCCTGTTGTGATACTCTTTGTTTTGAGCTGGGCCACCATCTGTGTCTCAGTCTATCTTTGAAAAGACCTTACAAACTGTGAACCAAAAAAAACCCAAAAAAACTTCTTCCACTCTGATCCAAATTCCAATGCTGCTGCCATGACCAGAAACACAAGATCAATTGGGCTGTACCTCACTCAGGATGTATTCTGTTTCAATTGCTTGTACAAAGCAGCTGCTTCATTAATGATGTTCCCTCCATTATAAGATCCGAAATGGGCATGTTTGCTGGTAGTTGCACAATGTTCAGCATGATTTACAACTTCTCAGATTTTAAAGCAGTCAGTGTCCAAATGCAGCAAGACCTAAACGATATCTGGGTTTGGCTGACAAGTTGCAAGTAACATCTGCATCACACAAATATTAGGTAATGGCATGTTCCAATATGAGAGCATCGAATCAACACCCCCTGACATCCAATGACATTGCCATCACTAATTCCCCACTATCAATATGCTGAGCATTACTATTAACCGCAAACTTAAGTGGACTAGCCATATAAATATTGGGGCTAGAAAAGCAGGCCAGAGGCTAGGAATCCCACAGCAAGTAACTCAGTTCCTGATTCTGCAAATCTTTCCACCATCGAAAAGGCACAAATCAGGAGTGTGTTGGAATACTCCAGACTTGCCAGGATAAATGCAGCTCCAACAACACTCGAAAAACTTGACACCATTCTAAACAAAGCAACCTGCTTGATTGGCATCACATTGACAAGCCACTTCCTCCACCACCAACATTTAGATGTAGCAGTGTGTATCATGAAGAGCATAAACTGCATTAATTTGCCATGGCTCCTTAGGTAACACCTTCCAAGCCCTTGACTACTTCCATCTTGAATTCAAATATAGCAGGTACATAGGAACACCATTTCCTGCATGTTCCCCTCCAAGCCACCCACCTTCCTTGTATGGAAATATATGGCCATTCCTTCAGTGTTGTTGGGTCAATATCCTGGACTTTACTCCCTCACGGTATTTGGGCTTACCGATAGTTATGGGATTGCAATGCTTCAAGAAGGCAGCTCAGCACCATTTTCGCAAGGATAGTTCAGGATGGGCAAAAATTGCTGGCCAGACCAGAAACACCCATATCTCATTAATGAATAAAACAAATCCCAGTGCTTGCTGAGAGAATAAAGCCACATCATCCTTGATTTATAATAAAAAATACCGTACATTTTACAGTACATTGTGAGAATAGTAATACATCGTACAATACATATGTACTGTTTATATTCTGCATTCAATTAGAATTAACCCGAATTAAATATTTGAAGCAGATGTATTGTGATCGAATACCTCACCGAGCACATCAGTGGTTAGGATTGATCCTATAAATTTCTGAGCAACTGCTCAGGGATTAGTGATGATGTTGTCACCGAATCTCATTTAAACTTCGGAAGGATTTGCACTGTTGAAGACTTAGCTTAGGACCTCCCTCAAAAGCTACTCTATCACAGAGGATCTCAGCAATGTAGGAGTAGACAAATGCGATTCAACACATTGAATCTGCCCTCACCTCCTCATTACTTTTCAATGATGCCTCCAAAGTCTGGAGTGTCATTGGTCTCTGGAAACCTGTTGATTACTATCTTGAATGTGCTTAATGATTAAGCTTCCACAGCCCATTGGGAATTCTAAAGATTCCCCAACCTATGAGTGAGGAAATTCTTTCTCATCTCATTTCTTAATGACCTGTCCCTTATCCTGCAATTATTTTACCTGGTTCCAGAGTCACCAGCCAGATGAAGCATCTGTATTCACCCAGTATAAATTTATAAGTTTCAAAGAGATCTCCTCGCATCTTCCAAATTCTTAAAAAATGCAGACTTAGTTTCCACTGTAAAAAATGCAGACTTAGTTTCCTCAATCTTTCCGCATAATACATTCCTGCTGTCCCAGAGATTAATCTTGTGAAGCTTCATTACACTCCCTGTAAGGCAAGTATATTTTTTCTTAAATAAGGAGACCAAAACTGTACATAGTATCACAGGTGAATTCTCACCAAGGTTCTGTGCAACTCCAGAAATGTATCTTTACTTATATACACAAATCCCCCTGAAATTAAAACTAGCACTGTAATTGCTTTTCTACTTGTTTGTTGCACATACATGCTAGCTTTAGTGACTCACGGTCAAAAATCATAAGAGATAGGAGCAGAAATTAGGCCATTTGGCCCATCGAGTCTGCTCCGCCATTCAATTATAGCTGATAGGTTTTTCAACCCTCTTTTCTTGCTATCTCCCCATAGCCTTTGATCCCCTTGGCAGTCAAGAACTTATCTACCTCTGTTTTAAATAAACGCAATGATCTGGCCTCAGGCAATTAATTCTATAGATTCATCATTCTTTGGCTAAAGATGTTTGTCCTTATCTCTGTTCGAAAAAGGTCTTCCTTTACTCCAAGGCTGTGCCCTTGGAACCACATCTCGCCTGCTAATGGGAACATCTTCCTAATGCCCACTTTGTCCAGGTCATTCAGTATTCTGAAAGTTTCAGTTAGATTCCCCCCGACCCCCACCCCGCCATCCTTCTAAATTCCATCAAGTATACATATCTTTTTGAAAACTTACACAACCTCTGACTGCTTTGTTTATGCTCGGAATAATTCCACACTGGAGTTGTGTTGTTTTTCTATTCTTCATGCTACATTTGACAGGACACACTTAACCACATTACATTCCATCTGCCAAATCTTTGTGCACACTCTTAACCTGTCTAGAGTGATTCTATTATAACATGCGCTTCTTCAATGTGATTTGGCTCTAACACATTTGTAGAATTTAGACCATTATTTGTAGAACGTGAAATTTCCTTAACTCTATTGGCTATAATGCAAATCCGGTCCCATTGGTTTCGTGATTTTTTTTATGACGTGGGATCATACCGGAATGGAACTATTGCAGTTTGTCAGAATGGACTGTATATCCCTTTATAGACACTTTCCCCCATGTTAACAATTCACTTTCATGTGGATCGTAGTGACATTGTTATTTCTAGCTATCCAAATCATTGATACAGATTCTAAACAGCTGAAGCTCCAGCACTGATCCCTGTCATACACTTCTGTACTCATGTACATTTTTTCTCCATTACTCTTACTTATTTAGTTACCTTGGTTGAAGCTTGCACAAAAAAAGGTATTTGCTGTATCCCATAGCCTGTTCACTTGCTAAAATGCTTATTTGAACAGGTCATTGAGACAAATAGGACATTTAGCCTGTCAAGCTTGCTGCATTATTCAGTTTGATTATGGGTGAGTTGGCTGGCTTGGATGAGGTACCCTGGATGCTCTGAACAATAAGAATCAGTAGTTCACGGAGGAAAAAAGGGAAGAAGTTAATTCATAAAAAAAAGCAACCATAACCACTGGATTGTTTTTGTGATAGAATGGATGAATTAGTATTAATTTGCAGAGCATTCATTAAATACTTTGCTATTAGATAACATGATGACTTTGGGGTTGGATAGAGAGGTATGCCATGGCAAGTTCTTGGAAAACGAGTGACAGAAAAAGCAGAAGACCATTACCAAAAAATATATGATCCAACGTTGATGCATTTAAGGTGTACAACTGGGTCATGGCTCATGGGGGTTGCAGAGGGAGTTAACCAGATCATCTTGGCTATTGATTAATTGATTCCAGTAGGTTTATGTTGGAGAAGGAAGCACACAGATGGTTGGATTGAGCACTAGAATCTAAGTGAACCAGAACACAACTTCATGACATCTTTGAAACAAGAAAGGTAGAATGAGGAAAAGCCTGTAAGAAAAATCAAAATATGTTTGCAGCGTAAATTTAAAGGAAACCTAAGTTTGAAAGTGAGGTTTAAAATCAATCTATCCATGAACAAAAATTGTATGTTTTTTTGAAAGGTGCCCAAACTGTTGAAACATTTTGGAGCCTAATCAGAACATTGTCAAGGCACAGCATACTTACACTGTGTTTGTATTCAGCACCCCTATGAAGTCCAGTATTCCATATAGTTTGCTAACCACACTCTCAATATGGCCTGCTACTCTCAAAGATTGATCCACACATACCCTAAGTCACTCTGACCATTCACACTCATGTATGTCTACATTGCCTCTCCACTTTCCCTCGAACAAAATGCATCACCTCACACTTCTCTGTATTATGTTTGATCTGCCACTTGCCTACTCATTATTTCATATCTATGTTTTGATTAAGGTTTAGAATATTATTTCAAAACTTAGGTTCTTAAACAAAGGTAAATGAGTTTTCAGTTCTGTGTAGATGATCTAAGCTAAATTATAAATAAGCTACCTAGTGAGAGAAAGTAAGGACTGCAGATGCTGGAAGTCAGAGTCAGCAGATGTGAAGCTGGAAGAGCATAGCAGGTCAGACAGCATCTGAGTAGCAGGAAAATCAATATTTCAGGCTGAAACCCTTCAGCAGGACTGGAGAGGGTGAGGGAAGCCCAGAAGTAAATAGAGGGAGGAGGGTGGTGATGGAAGAAAGGTAGTTGGGATGGTAATAGATGGATGCAGGTAGGGGATTATTGTGCTTGGTCAGTGGGAAAGGTAGAGCAGATAGGTGAGTAGGAAGATGAACAAGTCAGGGAGGCGAGCAGGAGGCGTGGGGCTAGACATGCGATAAGGCTGGAAGAAGGGATTTTGAAGCTGATGAAGTCAATGTTGAGGCCACTGGTCTCTAAGCTTCCCAGGTGAAATGTAGGATGTTGTTCCTCCAGTTTCCATTTGGCCTCACTCTGACAGTGGAGGAGGCCAAGAATGGACATGTCACTTGGGGAGGTTGGAATTAAAGAGGATGGCACCTGGCTTACTTCTGGTACTGCTGGAATTATAGGGGTGGCAGCCAATCAATATTGGACAGCCAGGTGTCAGGTGCCTATTGATTTCTATGTGTGTGTGTGTGTGTGTGTAGGGGCTAATCCGTTCTTTGCCTCCTTCCTGACCTCATAAAATCCATCCCTTGCTTCTGTGAGAAGGTTATGAGAGGAATGCATGGAAACCCTCATCATCTTGCATCATTCTATTACATTCAGCGTTTGTATTCTTTCAGCATATATGTCCTTCACAAATTCAACCTTTCAAGTCTCTTACCCTGAACAAGATCATTTCCCTAAAATCCAGCACTACTATACATTTCTTGGTATGCCCTTTTTATGGTTATGTGCACTTGGAACAGAGATAACCTTTCCTATTGGACAATAGCAGTCTCAATGGCCTTCTCCCCAACAGGTGTCAGTATTGGCATCCTACCACTGGTCCTCACTGAACGTTAGATGCCTCTTTCTTCTGCATGGACAAGAGGACTGTGCATTTATGCGTTGAGAAGGGAAGTTCCTTCTGGCATGGAACAGTATGGCCTTTTCAGCATCTTTTTCCTTAGCATTGAATATTGAGTCAGTGGCCTACGAAATATAGTCATCCAAGATTGAGCAGCAGCACTTGCTGTCTGTTCCTAAGATACTTTACATATTGTTTGTTGCATTACAAGGGAGGATACTGAGTCCTTGGAAGTGTCACTCACCTTGTCCGAATACAGAAGTTCACTGAACCCGTGCTATCTGCTGGCAGACCCACTTGGTAAAGCCTGAATGCATCTTGGGGCCTGCTGTGTCAAGCATGTCCTTTCTATCATTGATCACTTGCATCACAATGTTCAAGTCATGGTCACTAAAATATAGAGCCGATCCATTATGTTCTTTTGAAATTGAATTTGACAACTCCCATGTGTTTCATCATTAGCTTGGAGCACTGACATAGTAGCCGTGACTTTGTGTTCTGACTACCAGTGTTCAGTTTGTCATGTTCAGACATGATAGCTTCCTTGTCATTCTGGGATTGCCAGCATGGCATGGCATTATTTTCAGGTGCTGGATGTCCTTCAGGGGCAATTAAGTCTTTGCGTGAAGCAAGGTTATGAGTAGCTAGGAAATTGCTCAGGATTTAGCCTTCTCCCTTGAGATTCTAGGAACATTTGAGGCATTAGATTACGGAACCATGCCCTGAATGTGGGTTGCTGTCCCTTAGCTTGGCTGCTGTGCACACTTGTAAGGGTACACCGTGACCTGAAACAATGGCAGAATGCAACCCCAAGCTGGGCTATGACATCAATGGATCACGCAATGGTTTGGGAGTTTGCTGAGGATTTATTTACAATGGGCCTACTTTCACAGAGGTGGCAACCTGTTGGCTAGCAATAACATCAGCATTGACAGCATGTTCTCACAGATCTGTTCAAACAACATTTCTAGTACATTGCAAAGTACAGTACAAACGTTGCTTTAAATCTCATGGCTCCCAGAAAGCAGTTGAGATTAATCTTTTATTGGTCCTGAGACAGAATAGACCTCCACTTCATATCTGCCTCCTTTTGCACTGCAGACATGGAGAGGAGGTCTATTCTGTCTCAAGACCAATAAAAGGTTTTCTCTACTGTTTTCTGGGAGCCATGAGATTTAGAGGAATGTCTGTACCGTACTTTGCAATGTACTAAAACTGTTGATTGGTCAGATTTATGAGAAAATACTGTCAATGCTGATGTTATTGTTAGGTAACAGGTTGCCACCTGTGTGAAAATAGGCATAATGTGAAGAAATCCTCAGCAAACTCCAAAACCATTGCATGATCCAATGATGTCATCATAGTCCAGCTAGGGGTTGCATTCTGCCATTGCTTCAGGTCACAGTACACTTTTACATGTGTACACAGCAGCCAAGCTAAAGGACAGCATCCAACATTCAGGGCATGATTCCATAATCTCATGCCTCAAATGTTCTTACAACTTAGTGGAGGAGGCATGGAAGTGCCATAAGTTCAAATCCAGCTGTTTGCATCTTAAATAAAGAGGACACTGTTGGTTGGGATGTGGGATCTTGAAAAACAAAATCTCCCATCCCCGGATTCTCCAAGATGAAATTCCATTTCCAATTGTGACCATCTCCATGCAGACACTTTGATCGAAAGATTAGCCACCATGCTCAAGCTTTATTCTCTTGGCAATTTTAACAGATTGACAAAGAACGAAGAAAGACAAAGCTTTGACTGGGCAGATCACTGTTTATTGAGAAATGCTATTATCAAATTAAATTTGTCTTTGAACAGATTGAATAATGGTTTATTTTGAAGTCTGTTAATTTGGGAATGTGTACTAGTATTTCCTATTGTTTTTCCTTCTGTTTGAGGTTGTTTGTAAAGTCTTAACTATACTTGATACATATATATTGTTTCTCTCCTATGCGACCATATCAGAAATTCCGCCAACTTTCCAGGTTATAGATTGCACAAGTAAACTTCTGAACACATTTGAACAATTGCAAAGTGGTACAAATATTTGCAGAATTGAGTTCTTCCTGTGTTCCCAATGCTTATAAGTATTTACCTTGTAAAGAAAATTGACTGTGAAGTCGATATGTCATTAGGACATTAACAGTTAGTCAATATGATATTTATCACTTCTAGACTGATTGACTGAGTAGCCTAGGAAATTTTCAATGTGTAGAATGGTTGTTATTTACCTTGAGTCATACTATCTCAGGCAAAATCGGCCGAGTCGTGCAAATTTCAATACTTTTTTTATTGAAATTCCTTTTGCTAGAAATATAAATTGATAACATTGATAAAAAGTCCAGATTGTATCATGCACAATGAATTAAAGAGCTTTGACCAATATCATTTGGCTGGCCAATGTCACTGCTATATCAAATTTTATCTTGCCTGAAGTACTTGAGATGCATTTCTACCTTGTAATTCAAACAGTGAAATGTCAATATCATATTAAAATATTCATTAAAAAGCAGTGTTTTTTGTATGATTTATTTCCACAGGTTGAACTTGGTGATCAGCATCAAAATAAAACATGTGGCTTGTGTGGTGATTTCAATGGTTCTCCTGATGCTAATGAGTTTATCATAGACGGTAAGAACCATTTTCTGATTTTAAACAGAATCTCACTTCAAATTTTAAAAGCATGTTTTGGTGGTTTCTGATTGGGGACCAAACTATAGAGACGGTAGCATTGCTGAGATGGTAAATGAATATTTTATATCTTTCGCCAAGGTGGAGACTAAAGTGTACTAGTATTGCCACTGGGCTAGTAAGAACTCAGGCTAAAGTTCGAGCATCATGGGCTCAAATCTTACAATGGAAGATGATGAAATTTGTCCATTGACATTGTTGACCATTATAAATTGCTGTTAAAACCACCTGTTTCACTAATATCCTTTAAGGAAGGAAAATTTGACAACCTCAGCTGATCTGGTTTACAGCTGTCAGAATCCACAGTGGTATAGTGGCTAAGTGTAGAAATGTTGACTCTGAACCACCCTCTGAAATGGCCTAGTAAAGTACTCAGTTCAAGTGCAATTAAAGATGGGCAACAAATGTTGGCCTTTCCCGGCAAAGCTCACATCCACATGAATTAATGAAGAAGAGAGAAAAGGAAGATGCTGATAGTTGATGAGTTTCAAATTGATTAAGAGAATATATGGATAGGTTGTGTATATTTTAAAGCGATGAAGTAACAGGATTTGATGAAATACATCTATACTGAGAGAGGTGAGTGTGGAAATTGTGGAGACACTGGCCATAGTTTCAGAGGTTTTCTTAGACTCAGGGGTGATGCCTAGTAATTAAAAAGAATTTGGATGATAATAAAGGAGGCATGGTTAGTAAGTTTGCAGTTGCACCAAAATTGGTGGTATAGTGGATGGTGAAGAATGTTATCTAAGATTCCAAAACAGTCTTGATCAATTGGGTCAGTGGGCTGAGGAGTAACAGATGGAGTTTAATTTGGATAAGTGCAAATTATTGCATTTTGGTAAAACAAATGAGGGCAGGATTTATACAGTTTATTGGTAGGGTCTGAATAGTGTTGTAGAATAGAGAGACCTAGGAGTTCAGGTACATAATTCTTTGAAATTTGCATCACAGGTAGACAAGGTGGTTAAGAAGGCATTTAACATGCTTGTCTTCATTGTTCAGTCATTTGAGTATAGGAGTTAGGGCGTCATGTTGAAGCTGCACAGGCCGTTGGTGAGGCCTCTTCTGGAGTACTCTGTGCAGTTCTGGTCGCCCTGTTATAGGAATGATATCATTAAACTGGAGAGTGTTCAGAAAATATTTACCAGGATGCTGCTGGGAATGGGGATTTTGAGTTATGAGGAGAGGCTGGACAGGTTGGGACTTTTTTCACTGGACCACTGGAGATTGAGGAGTGACCATAAAGAGGTTTGTAAAATCATGAGGGACACAGATAAGGTGAATATAAAAATTCTTTTCCCTACAATGGGGAAGTTGGGGTCATATTTTTGAGGTAAGAGGAGAGAGATTTAAAAGAATCATGATGGGCAAGTTTTAATGTACAGACTGGTTAGTGTGTGGAATGAACTGCCAGAGGAAGTGATGGATGCAGGTTCAGTTCCAACTGGATAAGTACATGAATAAGAAAGGTTTGGAGGGATATGGGCTAAATGCAGGCAGGTGGGATTAATTTACTTTGTAAAATAGTTGGCATGGATGAGCCGAAGCATCTGTTTCCATGCTGTGTGACTATATCACTCTAAGACTGGAGAATTGAAAATGCTACACTTTCATTCAAAATTGCCCATGAAGACAATTTTAATCTTGTGAAACTCAACAGGTCTAGCAGCATCTGTGGAGAGAGAAACAGAACAGAGAGATCTAAGGGTACAGGTACCTAGTTCCTTGGAAGTGGTATCAAAGGTAGACAGGGTGGTGAAGAAGGCATTCGGCACGCTTGCCTTCATTGCTCAGAGCATTAAGTATAGGGGGTGGGATGTCATCTTGCGGCTATAAGAGATGTTGAGGCCACTTTTGGAATACTGCATATAATTCTGGTCACTCTGCTCTAAAGAGGATGTTCCTAAGCTGGAAAGGGTGTAGAAAAGATTTACAAGGATGTTAATGAGATGAAACATTTTGAGTGATAAGAAGAAACTGGATAAGCTGGGATTTTTCCCTGGGGTGTAGGAGGGTGAGAGTGGTGGGTGTGTGGAATGCTCTGCCCCAGAAGGCAGTGGAGGCCCAGTCTCTGGATTCGTTTAAGAAAGAGTTGGATAGAGCTCTCAAGGATAGTGGAATCAAGGGTTATGAAGATAAGGCAGGGACAGGATACTGATTGAGGATGATCAGCCATGATCATAATGAAAGGTAGTGCAGGCTCGAAGGGCAGAATGGCCTACTCCTGCACCTATTGTCTATTGTCTATTGTGAGGAGTGACCTTACAGAGGCTTATAAATTGAGAGGCATAAATGAGGTGAATAAGTGGATAAATCCAAACTAGAGGCATAGGTTTAAGGTGAGATGGGATGGATTTAAAAGGTACCTGAGGGCATCTTTTTCACACAAAGCGTGGTGTGTATGTGGAATGAACTGCCAGATGAAGTTGTAGAGACGAGTACAATTACAACATTTAAAAGACATTTGGACAAGCACATGAATGGGAAAGGTTTAGAGGGATATGGACCAAACACAGACAAATAGATTAGTTCAGTTTGGGAAACCTGGTCAACATGGATGAGTTGGATTGAAGGTTCTGCTTCTATGCTGTATGACTATGACTCTTAAGTCCAATGTGACTTTTCTGGAGAATTGCAAATTACTCCTGAATAAACTTCTATCTTAGATGATTTCATGCATATTTTATTTGAAACCGCAGTGTTGACATCCCTGCTTGAAAAACATTCAGGTATGAAGAGAAAGTAGAACAATTCCAGTCATTTTCAAATCAGGAAAGTTATGTGCATTTGGAATTTCACCAATAGACTAACTTATCTTCTAGAGTGAGTTACAGAGGAACCTCGATTATCCGAATGAGATGGGCGGGCACTATTTCGTTCAAATAATAGTTTATTTGGTTTTTTGTTTGGAGTTTTCTGTTAAGTCCGCACCCCGTCCAGGAGATGAGACAGCAGCACACTATGCATGAGCCCCCGGCTCCTCCATCCAACACTGCCCCCGCCCCCGCCTGCCCCCCAACCCCATCCAACATCGTTCCGCTGTCCTGCCCCCCAACCTTGACCAAGAACTCCCCCGCAGCTGCCACAACCCCCTCCCTCCCTCCCAAACCTGTCCAACAATGATCCCCTTCTCTGAACCCCATTTAACACCCCCAGGCCCATCCAACGCAGCTCCCCCGTCCTTGCTCCCACCCCTGCCCACCCTCCCATCCACCCCCTGTCTACCCCTGCCCTCTCTCCGGGGCAGCCAGACTAGATACCAACAACAAGACTGCTGCTGTTGCCTTTTGGGGGGTGAGTTGCCAAATAGCACGCACGCGCACACAATGTTTTACTGTAACTTTTTGACAGGTTCCACCTCTGCCCTGAACAGAACAGAGCAATCTTGCACAGATTATCTGGAGAAGGGGTTTTAAAGTACACACCTTTGTAGAACTCCAGGGAAAGGGTGTGGGGAGAGAGAGAGAACAGGAGGTCAGTCATTTGGAGACTGTGCCTGGGCTCCCATCAGTCCAGAACTGTTCTTGGCAGCATTTCAGTAAACCGAGTTCACCTTTAATCACTGTAAACAAATGGCACGATCAGTGTTGAAAACATGTTTTTAATGTAATGTTTCTATCAGGACTCTCGAGGTCCCCGTCGAATAATCCGATATTCGGATAATTGCTAATCGGATAATCGAGGTTCCTCTGTATTTGTATGAATCGCTAATGTGAGCAAAGTCCCCAACTTGATGTCTTATTAATCAGTTAAATTTTATGCAGCATTTCATCAGTTACTGCATGATTCATTTTAGAGTCCAACACTGAATAGCCTTTCAGCTGTGGTATTCGTAATCTTGATGTTGACTTAATCATACATCAGATAATTTACCATTGTCTCAAATTCCTATTTATTTTTTGGTCAATTTGTCATTGTTGACAATCATTGCAAAAATACTAGATCTGGTCAACAGATCTACAAAATGTAAGATGAAAATATTTTTGTGTTTGTCTCATTATTCTAAATCTATAGCAACCATCTCGTTAAAGTCACAGATTAATGAAAATCTTATGCTCGGACATGACAATGACCTCCAGTATGTTTTGTTGATTTCATTCTTCACTAACCTATTCAATTGGTCTTTGAGATAAATGTGTAAAATGTACTATTATCACATTTATATTTTGTATTTTTAAAATAAAATTAGAGGCACATGAATTTTATTAATGTCATGGATGTGGTTTTGTTAAAAATGGTTAGAAAGTCATATGGACAGTGACGTAAATGCATCATTTTTAAGAAGGCATGTAACTTCAGTCACCTGCTTAGAGGACTGCTGTAAGGTTAAAAGTAAAGCATTTATACTGTTGAGTTTACAACAAGCAAAGAAAACAGATCAGGACATTCGTTTTCATTGGTTTAAGAGCAGAAGAACTGAATCTGTTCAGGGGAAGCAGTCATAGAGTCATAGAGATGTACAGCATGGAAACAGACCCTTCGGTCCAACCTGTCCATGCCGACCAGATATCCCAACCCAATCTAGTCCCACCTGCCAGCATATCCCTTCAAACCCTTCCTATTCATATACCCATCCAAATGCCTCTTAAATGTTGCAATTGTACCAGCCTCCACCACATCTTCTGGCAGCTCATTCCATACACGTACCACCTTCTGTGTGAAAAAGGTGCCCTGTAGGTCTCTTTTATATCTTTCCCTCTCACCCTAAACCTATGCCCTCTAGTTGTGAACTCCCCAACCCCAGGGAAAAGACTTTGCCTATTTATCCTATCTCTGCCCATAATAATTTTGTAAACCTCTATAAGGTCACCCCTCAGCCTCCGATGCTCCAGGGAAAACAGCCCCAGCCTGTTCAGCCTCTCCCTATAGCTCAAATCCTCCAACCTTGGCAACATCCTTGTAAATTTTTTCTGAACCCTTTCAAGTTTCACAACATCTTTCCAATAGGAACTCACGTCAAGAAAAGTGATTTCTAGTCTGTGGAACCTCCAAGCCAGTAGAACTTGGATAAAAACCTTAAAAGTTGTTAGAGTCAAGAATGTTTAGTCCATCAAAATTGTAAAAGTTCATGTCAGTGAACTTGAAAATGAATAGTAATGTATCAGTCTCAGCTTTCCAAGGGATAGAAACTTGGAAGTATCTGTTAAGGGAAGATTTTTAAAAACTGAGATGAATGATATTTCTGTGCAGTTGCGTCTCTGTATTGAATAATGTTGGGAATCAGGTTGAACCTTTGTTTTAATGCTTGTGTTCAGACATTTCTAACTACATTATGTGTATAGCTTTTAAAAAATATTTTATGTACTAAATTTATGTTCTATTCTAAAGAACATCTGCATCCTTTTATGCATATGTTTCAATGGCTAACTGACATGGGAACTAACTGCAAAAACTAAACATATGATCTATTATTCTGGAACTGACTTTTCTAGCATTACATCAGGTGGAATCATGACAATCTGTAGGCTCATGATTGACTACATCTGCATTTTAAAGCTGAGTATTTTCTGCTTTGACAAGTACGGTGAGAAAATTATCTATAAGTGTTCAAGACATTTTCCCTGGAGTGTCAGAGGCTAATGGATGACCTTATCGAAGATTATAAAATCATGATGGGCTTGGATAGGGTGAATAGCCAAGGTCTTTTCCCTGCGGTAGGGATGTCTAAAACTAGAGGGCAAAGATTTAAAAGGGACCTAAGGGACAACTTTTTCATGTAGGGCATGGTCAATGTATGGAATAACCTGCCAGAGGAAGTAGTAGAGGCTGGTACAGTTACAACTTTAAAAAGACATCTGGATAAGTGAAGGGAAAGATTTAAGAGGGACTTAAGGGGCAATGTTTTCACGCAAAGGGTAGTGCTTGTATAGGATGAGCTGCCAGAGGAAGTGGTGAAGTCTGGTATGATTGCAACATTTAAAAGGCATATGGGTGGGTATATGAGTAGGAAGAGTTTAGAGGGATATGGGCCAAGTGCTGGAAAATGGGACTAGATTAATTTAGGATATCTGGTCGGCATGGACAAGTTGGAATGAAGGTTCTTTTTCTGTGCTGTACATCTCTATGAGATGTAACCCAGTAAGATAAAGTTGGAGATATCAGAGGTCCTGACAGTAATTTTCAAATTGTCTCGAGCCATAGTTAAGGTGCCAGAGATCTAAAGGAATGATAGCTCCATCCCATTAATTAAAAAAAGAGAGGAAGGGATAGACCAGGAAATTGCAAGCCAATGTGTCTAACTTCAGTCGTGGAGAAGGTTTTAGAAATAATTGTAAGGGACAGAATATATCAGCACTTGGAGAGACATTACTTAATAATTAATTGCCATAGATTTGTTGAAGGAATATTGTGTTTGACAATTTGTGTTTGATGACCCTGCCTCTCTGATCAGATTTTTGGAATTTGTTCATGGAGCAATGTCAGTGCATGGCAAATTGCACTGGAGAAGGCTCTGGTGAACTTCATTCTTGGACCATTGTAGTCCTTGAGTTGTAGGGAATCCTACAGTGCTGTTAGTAAGACAGTACTAGTGACAGTGAAGGATCAGTGCTATTATTCCCCGTCATGATGATGAGGGAATTGGAGCAAAATAGAGGAACAGGTGAAAGCTATTCATCCCATCAAATATTCCAGTATCCAGTATCTGGATCATTCTGAAATTGGGCAATGATTAAATAGACAAAAGTGAGGACTGCAGATGCTGGAGATTAGAGTTGAGAGTGTGGTGCTGAAAAATCACAGCAGGTCAGGCAGCATCCGAGGAGTAGGAGAGTCGACGTTTTGGATGAAGGCGATAGGTGGATGCGGGGGGGGGGGGGGGGTAATTGTGATAGGTCAGAGGGGGAGGATGGAGCGGATAGATGGGAACGAAGATAGACAGGTAGGACAGGTCATGAGGGCAGTGCCGATTTGGAAGCTTGGATCTGGGATAAGGTAGGGGGAAGTGAAATGAGGAAACTGGTGAAATCCACATTGATGCCATAGTCTTCTTTTTTTTGTGTCACCACCAAATGTTCTATGTATACCTTGAAAACTGAACAAAGTGACTGTTTCCTACAATATTTTTTTCACAGCAACAGATATCTTATTGAATAAGGTCACCCACTATGAGTAACAAATATGTAGGGTAGTAGCCTCTACAGTAGTCCCCCGGTACATGCGGAGGATATTTTCCAAGATCTATTGCGGAAGCCTGAAACTGCGGATAGGAACGAGCCCATTTGTTTAAATGGGAAATTTATCTTCCTAGCAGCCCACTGGTCCTTGTTTCTGGAATGTTCCTTGTAATACGTTCGGGCTGTGGTAAACCGTGGAAACAGGACCTGCGGATACGGCAGTCGCTCTTGTATTAGTTCATAGTAGTGAATATAGTGAGCTATGTTTCCTTTCAGGGCTCAAGTGAAGCCCCAATGAAGGTCTACCATCAGCAAAAAAATTAAACACAATTAATATACAATTAACCACAGGTAGAGCAGAAGCCTAAGACTGAATGACCTACTTATGCTCCTACATCTTATAGACTTATAAAATAGTAAACAGGAAGAAAACAAACAGGGAGGGCAAACTTGCAAGTGATACATAAGTGGACAGTAAGAATCTGTCTGAATATATAAGAAAAGAGAGAGACCCCAAAGTGAACATAGGGTTCTGAGAAAATGAGGCTGGGGAATTAATAATGGGAAACTGGGAAATGGCAGAGTTGAAAAATTTTGCATCACCCCTCATGGTAGAAGACGTTTAAAGCATTCTAAAAATACTAAATGATCAAGAAGAAAAGAGAAGAGGAAATTAATAACAATTACTAGAGAAACAGTACTAGGAAGAGATAATGGGGCTAAAGGCCAGTAAATGCCCTGGACCTGATCAGTTGGATCCAAGGATCTTAAAGAAAGTATCATACAGATAGTGAAATGATTCCTAGATTCTGGAACAGTCCCAGAGAGGAAAACTGAAAATGTAGTCTCCTTTTTCAAAAATAGAGGGAGACGATAAAGGGTAAATATAGGCAATTTAGCTTAACATCTATCATTGCAAAATGTAAGTCAGTTGCAATGGATGTAATAACATAGCATTTAGAAACACATAACATAATCAAGCAGAGTCAGCATGGCTTCATGTGGGACAAATCATGCCTGACATATTTATTAGAATTCTTTGTAGTACAAGAAAGAGAATAGATAAAAAGGAACTAGTAAATACAATATATTTTGATTTCCAAAAGGTGTTCAACAAGGGACGGTACGTAAGACTACTTAAGATAAGGGCCCATGGTGTTGGAGGTAATACATTAGTATGAGTAGAGGATTGGCTCATTAATAGAAGACAGAGAGTTAGATGTAGGTTTGCTCGCTACATCCAGCAAGCCGACATCCAGAACCTCAACCTGAGCTACAAATTTCTCAAAACTCGCTAACAGAGAGTTAGAATTAAGGGGACATTTTCAGGATAGCAATCTGTAACTAGTGAAATGCTAGATATATCATTGTTGGCACCACAATGATTTATGATATAGTAACAACTTGAATGATATAAATTAACATACTATTATGGATAACACAAAAATAGGTGTAAGTGCAAGTGGTGAAGATATGGGATAGTCTGTCGAGGGATACAGACATTTGGAACATAATGTGGAAAAATGTAAGGGAATGCACTTTGGCAGAAAGGATAGAGAAGCTGAATACTATTTAAGTGAAGAAAGACTACAGAAAGCTGGAGCTTGAATCCCAAAAATCTGGCCCACACAAGTTCACTAAGTAAAAGCAAGGCAAATGGAATGTCGCATTAATTTCAAAGGGAATGCAGCATAAAAATAGGGAAGCCATACTAAAATTTTACAAGGCTTTCAATAGACGCTGCTTTCACCATATTTAGTTTACCAGTGCACTACAGACTGTAATTATTTCCTACGTGGAAATTATTTTTCTCTCACATTGCTTTTACTTATTTTTACCAAATATTTTAAATCTGTGTTGTCTTATTTTCAATCCTTTTAGTAAGTGGAAACTGTTTATCCCATTGACTGTCCAGACTGTCCCTCTCCCCACCATGAATGTGGAAACTTTTGTCAAGTCTTGGGTTGAGTATTTGAGAGGAATATAGTTGGTTGGCGTAATAAATGGATGTTGTGAAGGTGCCAGTGTTGGACTAGGGTGGACAAAGTCAGAAGTCACATGATACCAGGTTATAGTCCAACAAGTTTATTTGAATACACAAGCTTTCGGGGTGCTGCCCCTTCATCAGATGTAAATGTTACGTTAGGTACTATCATTTCTATTTGTAAGTTCTACAAGATTTATAAAACTTCTGGAGCAAGTCTTTGCTGGAATTGCACAGCAAAATACTCATTAAGACTCCCAGGATGATGTAAACTTGGGGTGGTACAGGGCTCAGTGGTTCACACTGCCTCCTTCCCCCCACCCCTCACTGGGCTAGAGACCTGGGTTTGATTCCAGCCTTGGGTGACTGTCCTCCAGATGCTCCTGGTTTCCTCCCACAGCCCAAAGATGTGTATGTGTTGGAGGAATGGCCATGTTGAATTGCCCATAGTGTGCAGGGATGTGTAGATTAGGTGGATTAGCAATGGGGGTTGCAGAGATGAGGTGGGATGCTCTTCCATTTGTGTGGACTTATTGGCCCAAAAGGCCTTTTTCTAAATTGCAGGGATTCTATGATATGATAAACTGAGGGAATTTGAAATTTTCTGCAGTTTGCTAAATAGGTTTGCAGGTGGTATAGTAGGTTTGCGCTGGGTTTGTTTCTGTTGAGTAATGCAGTTTTGAAATTAACTTTCTTTCCATTTATTGCTTGCATTGGTTAGAATAATACTCATACTTCTGCTCTTTTTTAGTTACCCTGTTTGGTTTTATCCTAGCATTTAATAAAGTTTTTTTTTAACACTATTGCTTGTGTTTATCTTTCTTTTGGGAATGCCTGAT
The DNA here is from genome assembly GCF_004010195.1 of Chiloscyllium plagiosum. NCBI lineage: Eukaryota > Metazoa > Chordata > Chondrichthyes > Orectolobiformes > Hemiscylliidae > Chiloscyllium > Chiloscyllium plagiosum. Next base: position 67,703,612 of record NC_057725.1, read on the forward strand.
TCAGGAAATTCAGAAGATGAGGGATCTGCAAAACAGATGTGTAATCCCAGCATTTTATTTCAGTGAAGTACTGCAAACCACATATTTTATCCTGACCTTATGAAAAAGTTATCCATGCCATGTGTATGCAAGGACCTGGCCCAATTGGCTCGAAAAATAGGAGATGAGTGTGCCTGTTTCATACCTTCTTTGACAATTGGAGCTGCCTTACACAAGGTTTCTTCTCTTCCTTCCCTCAACATGTTTCCTATCCCAACCCTATTGTCTAACCAAGCACAGGCATCTTTCTTACCCAGATGTACCAGCCTGTAGACTTGCTCAATTACAGCTTTCTTTGCTGAGGAATTGTCTCCAGTTCCAGCAGTAGCCACACTCCCAGTGCTGCTGTTGGCCATTGATGATTTCTGTTTTGTTGAGAGCCCAGTGACATTAAATGACTTTGAGCTAGTCAAACAGGGAAAGGCTCACCTTGCCCCTATCCGCCTGAATTTTGTGCCTGGGATCACAATGTAAAATTCAGCCCTTACTTTCTTATCACAATGGAAAATCACATCAAAATGTTTTGCAATTTTCAATGCTCTTGGGCTTATGCTAGATCAAGATCTGGTATGTGATTGTTTATATCATAGAATTTTTACAATGTAGAAACAGGCCACTTGGTCCAACAAGTTCTGAAGAATATCCCACCTAGACCCATTCCCTTACCCTTTTACTTTACATTTCCCCGAACAAATGCACCGAACCTACACATCCTTGAACACTATGGGCAATTTAGCCTGGCCAATTCACTTAACCTTAATCTTTGGACTGTGGGAAGAAACAAAGCACCTGGAGGAAACCCACACAGACGCAGGGAGAATGTGCAAACTCCACACATAATTTGGAAGAGCCAATGTTGGACTCGGATGGACAAAGTTAAAAATCACATAACATCAGGTTATAGTCCAAAAGGTTTATTTGGAAGTACTAGCTTTTGGAGCGCTGCTCCTTCATTAGGTGGTTGTGGAGTATAACGTCATAAGATACAGATTTTATAGCAAATGTTTACCATGCCATGCAACTGCAATGATATATTGAACAAACCTGGATTGTTAAGTCTTTCATGTTTTAGAATGGGTTGCATGTTTTGGTTCATTAACATGTAAATCCCAGAACTTCTTTAACATCACCTTTTTGAGATAACTTAAGGTTTTATAACAAAAGGTGACATCTCAGCTCAGGTAATGCATTAAAGATGTGAGGTCAGAGTCTGTCTGTATCCCAATCTTGAGTCAGACTTGTTCTATTTTCAAAGTGGAATTTACAAAACATTGCATGTACTGACTGTCTGCAGATTGTGTAGACTCTGACATATTAATGAACTGAAACTTGCAGCCCATTCTAAAAGATGAAAGACTTAAACAATCCAGGTTTGTTCAATATATCTTTTCAGTTGCATGACACTGTAATCTTTTGCTATAAATTCGATGTCTTCTGACCTTATACTCCACAACCACCTAATGAAAGAGTAACACTTCGAAAGCTAGTTGGACTATAACCTGGTGCTGTGTGATAAACTCCACACAGCTAATTGCCCGAGACTGGAATCAAACCCAGGTCCATGGTGCTGTGAGGCAGTAATGCTAGCCACTGTGCTAACAGTGCTGTTGATTCCATATTTATTGGTGGTGTGACTTGAGGCTCAGTCTAGTAAACAGAACGTGGCATCATACTAAGAGACAGAGTGGTCTTAAATACTAACACACTTTCCATTCCACCTGTGTGTAATAAATGCTGGCTATTCAGCAACACCAACATCCTATGAATCACAGATACCTGAATCATATAGAAGTGAGTCCATGAATTAACAATGCGTAGAGAGTACAGTGTGATGGAAGGGTGTGTAAATTCTGAAATTATGCCTTGGTATGTTAATCACAGATTTCTGCTCTAAGGCATAAGTAATAAGTATGCTGATTATAATGAGATTTTGTTTCAATAAAAATATTACTTTTGGAGCATCTTCTATTATTTGAATTAATATATTATCTAATTCAAATGTTCTTCTTTGTTCAGGTATCGAACAAAGCGTGTATCATTTTGCCAGAAAGTGGCAAATAGATGACCCTTCAGAAGATTGCCATGCTGAACAACAATCATATTTGGTAGCAGATAACCAAGAATTTGTGAGTTCAGCACGTTTTCAAATGCTGTTTCAGTTACTTGGTTATTACCCAAAAAATGTTGATCAATTGTTTGCAATGTTAAAGTGTACAAGTGCAGTTAGAAAGGCAACTAAGTTAAAAATAAACAAGAAAGTCAATGATTACGGATGCTGGAAATCAAAACAAAAACAGAAATTGATGTTCTGAAGAAGGATCACTGGATCCGAAATGTTATCCCTGCATTCTCTCCACAGATGTTGCCAGGTGTGCTGAGATTTCCCAGCAATTTTTGTTTCTGTGAAGGGAAAAGTATCTCCAAATTAAAAAGTAAAGATCAGTGGAAAAGATTCGAGGAAAACAATTATGTTTGATTTGCAAGGTTTATAAGCAGTAAATTTCAGTGACCTTTGAATAAAGGGAAGAATGGGGCAACTTAATTGATTTGAGTATTAGGGAAGCAGACTTTGAATTTGTCAAATGTTGGGCAGCATGACTGGAAGTCTCAAAATAGCTTTTGTCATGATTCTTGGGTCCTGCGTTTCCTCAGATTTTCAATGTTGATAGAAAGGGGCTTTTAGAGTGTCTCTACATTCTTTTAATGTTCCAATGTGGAACAATGGAAATATGCCACAGTTGCCTATAACACTGACTTTTGTTTCTTGGGAGAAACTTAATGCTATATTTTGTCAGATGGCAGATAAACTTGCCAGCTAATCACCCAGAATAAGTTCAAAGAATGTACAATCATGAGACAAGTGTCGGAATGAATTGCTAGCTGGCTTCAGTCAGGAAGAAGATAATGTGAGTAAAGGGAAGGCATTCAGAGTGATTAAGTTGACAAGTGGCCTTCCACAAGGATCAATGATGTGAGCAAATTTCCAAGCTTGTGGACACTTCCAAGTTTTGAGGGAAGAGGGCAGGTAGCCAATACTAAGGAGGACTGGGAGAAATTGCCGGAGAATGTTAATAATTTTTTGCATAGCAGGCAAATAATTGACAAATGAAGTTCAATGCAGAATACGAACAACAGAGAAGTCATTACTGAGAGGATGCAAATCTAGGTGTGGTAAAAGAACCAAGAGATCTTGGAATACAATTCACCAGTCTCTAAAGTTGATACTAAATGTTAGCAAAGCCATAAGAAGAGCAAACCAAGTATTACACTTCATTTCTGGAGGGGTGGAATTGAAGAGATTCTTACTCTGTCATCCTCCTGGAATATGTGTGGCCGATGCTTAAATTGCATTTCCTTGCAAAAACCTTAATTACACGGAATGTAAATGTTCACAACTGATTTTCTTGAGTTCAGTTGATGCATAGTTGCAGAATGGCTAATGGGCACAGTTGGTGATCCCCTGTGACCATTGAATGCCAGATTTAAAAACTTCTAAGAAATTTAGTGTACTTTAGTAGCATGTCAAAACTGAGGACTGAATTGTATGTTTTTTTTACTGTTATTTTTATTGGTTTTGCAGAGGATTTCACTTAAAGTCATAGAGATGCACAGCACAGAAACAGACCCTTCGGTCTGAATTGTCCATGCAAATCAGATATTCTAATTTAAATTACTCTCATTTGTCAACATTTGGCCCATATCTCTGTAAACCCATTTTATTCTTACATCTATCAAGATTCCTTTTAAATGTTGTAATTGTACCAGCCTCTACCACTTCCTGTGGCAGTTCATTCCACACACACATCACCCTTTGCATGAAAGACTTGGCCCTTAGGTCACTTCTAAATCTTTCCCGTTGCATTGAGGTATCCTCTAGTTTTGGATTTCTTATCCTGGGGAAAAGGTCTTGGCTATTTACTCTATGCATGCCCCTTATGATTTTATAACCATCTGTAAGGTCACTCCTCAGCCTCTGAGATTCCAGGGAAAATAACCGCAGCCTATTCAGCTTCTCCCTTTTGCTTAAACCCTCCGACCCTGGCAACATCTTTGCAAATCGTTTCTGAACCCTGTCAAGTTTCACAACACATCCTTCCTATAGCAGGGAGACCAGAATTGAATGCATTACTCCTAAAAAGCCTAACCAATGTCCTCTACATGACCTCCCAATTCCTACACTCAATCCACTGACCAATAAAGGCAAGCATGCCAAACGCCTTCTTCACTACCCTGTTTACCTATGACTCCACTTTCAAGGAACTATGAACCTGCACTCCAAGGTCCTTTTAATTGACAGTACTCCTCAGGACCTTACCATTAAGAGTTTAACTCCTGCCCTGATTTGTCCTACCAAAATGTAGCACCTCACATTTATCTAGATTAAACTCCTTCTGCCACTATTGGCCTGCTGGCTCATCTGATCAAGAGCAGTAGATGTGATCTATATGGACTTCAGTCAGGCGTTCGACAAGGCTCCCCATAGGAGACTGGTTAGCAAGGTTAGATTTCATGCAATACAGGGAGAACTAGCCATTTGGATACAGAACTGACTCATAGGTAGAAGACAGAGAGTGGTGGTGGAGTGTTGTTTTTCAGATTAGAGGCCTGTGACCAGTGGAGTGCCACAAGGATCGCTGCTGGGTCCACTACTTATCATCATTTATATAAATTAGTTGGATGTGAACATAAGTTAGTATGTTTGCAGATGACACCAAAATTGGAGGTCTAGTGGACAGTGAAGAAGGTTACATCAGATTACAACAAGATCTTGATCGGATGAGCCAATGGGCTGAGAAGTTGTAAATAGAGTTTAACTTAGATAAATGTGAGCGTCTGCATTTTGGGAAAGCAAATCTTTGCAGGACTTACACACTTAATGGTAAGGTCCTATGGAGTGTTGCTGAACAAAGAGACCTTTGAGTGCAGGTTCATAGCTCCTTAAAAGTGGAGTCACAAGTAGATAGGATAGTGAAGAAGGCGTTTGGTATGCTTTCCTTTATCGGTCAGAGTATTGAGTACAGGAGTTGGGAGGTCATGTTGCGGCTGTACAGGACATTGGTTAGGCCACTGTTGGAATATTGGGTGCAATTCTGGTCTCCTTCCTATCGGAAAGATGTTGTGAAACTTGAAAGGGTTCAGAAAAGATTTACAAGGATGTTGCCAAGGTTGGAGGATTTGAGTTATAGGGATAGGTTGAATAGGCTAGGGCTGTTTTCCCTGGAACGTTAGAGGCTGAGGGGTGACCTTACAGAGGTTTATAAAATCATGAGGGTTATGGATAGGATAAATAGACAAAGTCTTTTCCCTGGGGTCGGGGAGTCCAGAACTAGAGGGCCTAGGTTTAGGGTGGGAGGGGAAAGATATAAAAGAGACCTAAGGGGCAACCTTTTCACGCAGAGGGTGTTGCGTGTATGGAATGAGCTGCCAGAGGAAGTAGTGGAGGCTGGTACAATTGCAACACTTAAAAGACAGCTGGATGGGTACATGAATAGGAAGGGCTTGGAGGGATGTGGGCCAGGTGCTGGCAGGTGGGACTAGATTGGGTTGGGATATGTGGTTGGCATGGATGAGTTGGACGGAAGAGTCTGTTTTCGTGCTATACATCTCTATGACTCTGTGACTCTGTAACTGTTGTACTCTTTGGGATCTTCTTTGGTGTCACTGCAAACTTTACTTCCAATATTCACATCCAAATCAAATCCTCTACCATCAGCCTCTTTCTCCTGCCCTCGAGCTAGTTTTGTTTCCAAATGGCTAGTTCTCCCTGAATTCCATGAAATCTAACCTTGCTAATTAGTCTACCATGCAAAACCTTGTCAAACACCTTACTGATGTCCATATAGACTATGTCCACCGTCCTGCATTCATCAATTCTCAACGTCAATTCTTCAGAAAAACTGAATCAAGTTAGTGAAACATGATTTTCCATGCACAAGTTCATCTTGACTCTCTTACCTTTTCAAGTGCATGTCAATTCTGACCTGCAGAATCCCCTCCAACAACTTGCCCACACTGATCTCAGGCTTACCACTCTATAGTTCCCTGTCTTTTCCTTACCACCTTTCTGAAATAATGGCACCATTTTAGCCAATCTCCAGTCTTCTGGCACTGCACCTATGAGTATCAATGATACAAGTATCTCCATCAGAGGCCCAGCAATCAAGTCCTAGCTTCCCACAAAGTGCTCTGTTTACCTGATCAGGTCCCTGTGATTTGTCCACATTTACGCATTTTAAGACTTCCAGTACCTCCTCTCTGCAACATGGACATTTTTCAAGATTTATTTCTTCTCTAGCTTTTGTATCTGTCCCCATAGGAAACACTATGCAAAATTCTCATTCAGTACCTCATCCATGGTTCCACACATTAGACTGTTTTACTGATCTTTAAGGGGCCCTATTTTACCGTAGTTACTCTTTTGTCCTTAATGTATTTGTAGAATCCCTTTGTATTCTCCTTAACCATATTTGCCAAGCTATGTCATGTCCTGTTTTTGCCCTCCTGATTTCCCTCTTAAGTATACTCCTTCTACCCCTTATACTCTCCTCGAGATTCACCCAACATAAGCTTCGTTCATTTTCTTGACCAGAGCCTCAGTTTCTCTTGTCATCCAGCATTTCTACATCTACCATCTGTACCTTTCATGAATATATTGTCACTGGACTTTTGTTATTTCACTTCTGAAGGCTTCCCATAATCCAGTTGTCCCTTTACCTGCAAATAGCTGCCCCCAGTCAACTTTTGAAAGTTATTGCCTAATACTGTCAAAACTGGCCTTGCTCTGATTGAGAACTTTAACTTTTTGATCAGTTCTGTTCTTTCCATCACTATTTTAAAACTAATGGAATTATGATCACTGACCTCAAAGTGCCCTGCCTCAATCACTTGCCCTGCCTTATTTCCCAAGAGAAGTTCAAGTTTTGCAACTTCTTTAGAAGGTAATTCACATACTGAATCAGAAAATTTTATTGTAAAAACTTAGCAAATTTCTCCCCATCCAAACCCTTAATACTATGGCAGTCCCAGTCTCTGTTATGAAAGTTAAAATGCCCTACCATTACAACCCTGTTATTTTGACAAGTAACTGAGATCGCCATGCAAATATACTTCTCAATTTCCTGCTGACGATTGGTGGGGTCTATACACAATCACAATAATGTGATGAACCCTTTCATATTTCTGAGTTTCACCCAAATAACTGGACTGGACGTATTCCCTAAGTACAGCTGTAATGTTATACCTAATCAAAGACGCCACTCACCCTCCTTTCTTGCCCCGCTTTCTAGCCTTCCGAGAGTAACTATACCCTGGAACATTAAGCTAAGCCATATTTCTGCAATAGCTATGATATACCAGTCCCATGTTCCCAACCATGACCTGAGTTCATCTGACTTACCTGTCAGGCCACTTACATTTAACTAAATGCAATTTGAATGATCAGTCCTACCTCAGATGCTTTGCCCCTGTTTGCCTTGACTGTTTGACTTGCTCAATTTTCCAACTGCGCTTGCCTCAGAGTGATATGTTTTCTCAATATCACTATGGATTCCGCCCCACTCCCCCACCACCACTAGTTTAAATCCTCCTGAGTGGCTATAGCAAATCTCCCCCACCAATATGTGTATCCTCCTCCACTGCACTGGCTCCTCAGCCACACATTTATCTGGTCCATCCTATTCCTACTCTCTCTAGCATGCGGCACTGGGAGATATAATGACCCTCAAGGACCTAATTTATAATCTACAGCCTAATTTCCAATGTTCTCTTCTCAGAACTTTGTCCTTTTCTCTTCAAATGTCATTGGTTCCAATGTGTACAACGATCTCCTGCTGGGTACTCTCAGTGTTAAGAATAATCTGCACCTTCTTTGAAACATCCTTGACTCTGGCACCTGAGAGTCAACACCCAATTCTGAAAGCTCATTGTTGGCCGCAGAAACACCTGACTGTGCTTGTGACTAGAGAGACCCCTATCACAATCAATTGCTTTGAACCTGATGTAACTTTTGTTATAGTAGAGCCAGTCACAGTACCAGAAACCTGGCTGTCAGTGCTACGTTGCCCTGACAGTCCATTACCCTTATATTTTCCAAACAGTATACCTGTTTGAGATGGAATAGCCAAAGGAGACTCCTGCACTTCCTGCCTACCTTTTGTATATTTCCTAGAGGTAAGCTATCTACCTGACTATATCTGTGGCTTTTCTACCTTATTGAAACTGTATCCATCACACCCTCTAGCTCCTGAAAATTCCTCATTGCCTCTAACTGCTGCTCCAACCTATCCATGTGATCTGAAAGGTTTCGCAATCAAACACACTTCCTGCACATATGTCAGTAATAGTACAATTCTCTAATCTTCCACAGCTAACAGGAAGAGCACATCGCTCACCACCTTTGCACCTTAGCAATGTACAGGTCCAGAAAATAGCACAGTCTTACAACACCCCTCTGGGATAACTTGCTACCTATGTTTTATATTTTTAAAAAAGTTTAATCTAGAGACAAATCTCAATAAAACATATAAACAAAAAAAAAACACCCTACTCGCTATTGTAGATTTACAAAAGAAAACAGAGTCTCATTAGACTTTTAAAAAAAGCTTGGCTGTTCCCCAACTGTGAAGAACTCCTGACACTGAGGTTTCTCCAAGGTCAGCTATGAATTTCAGTGTTTGTTTTAATTAGACCCAATTCATATGTCTAGAGATACTTGTAACTAAACAGCACAGGCAGTCAGCTGTGAAAGTTCACTGCCTGGTCAGTCAGCTGTACAGGTTTTCATGAGGCTTGACAAGTTTTCTTGTGCGGCCTTATCAAACTCACCACATTAATGACTTACTAGCCCCATGATACCCCTTATGGCAGATGTTTGTCGTTTCTGTGACTCACTTACCAGAAGAACTCATCACTAACCTGATATCTTAAGATCTGGGAACATAGGAATTAGGAGCAGGAGTAGATAATTCATTCGTTCGAGCCAACTCTCATTTAACATGATATCCAGGCATCTGGTGCAGTGCTATATTGAAAAGGCTATTGTGTGCTGAAATGAATACCGCCCTTTCGAAGCTGCTCAGCATGATTGAAGATAGAGTTGAGAGTGTGTTGCTGGAAAAGCACAGCAGGTTAGGCAGCAGCGAGGTGCAGGAGAATCGATGTTTCGGGCCAGAGTCCTTCATCAGGAATGACTTGATGAAGGGCTCTGGCCTGAAACTTTGATTCTCCTGCTCCTTGGATGCTGCCTGACCTGCTGTGCTTTTCCAGCAATACATTCTCGACTGATCTCCAACATCTGCAGACCTCAATGTCTCCTGATTGAAGACAGATCCTTCCTACATGGCAGGGAAAAATTGGTATCTCATCTGTAAGACCTCCCTTTGTCCATCTCTGGAAGCATAGTCTCAGAGGAAGCACTAACAAAATTGCCACTTTTGCACTTCCCACTCGCTCAGAACTGACACCTTGATGGGATTATTAATTACATTAGAAGCTGTGGACAGGAATGAGGGAGGCAATAGCCCAGAGGCTGCATGAGTACAGCTGTGCTTTTAGGAACCCAGCTGCCTAATGCATGTGTTTGTATGGCTGCCTTCATGGACAGGTTGGCAATTGCCATGGAGAGCCAGATCGAGCAGATTGAAGGACTTGCGCTTCATTTTCTTAGCCATTGGTCCTCAGCATCCACAGCAATGCCAAAGGGATTGGGAGGCCTTGAGTTCCCTTTAGGTGCTCTTACCTCATGAGGAGAAAGGGCAGTTCCAGTAGGCACCCACCCACAGGAGAAACCACAGACTGTTCAGACATCTCCTCTCAGGACTCTGTAGATGTGGCCTGGCCTTCTACCTCCGTCCTACCTGAGATCCTCATAGCTGTAGCAGCTGAAGCAGAGGAAGTGTCCACTTATCCTCTAGAAAGGACACAGTTAATGTGTCTTAGCTGTCTACAAACAAACAGCCCTGTGGTTGCCTGAAGAAAGTTCCAATGCCATTGGGTTCCACAGAGGGGAAAGCTACCTCCACTCCAGACATGGAATCCAGGACTGTACTGACATGTAGTGGTTGGGAGAGAAATAAGAAAATCCTTTGAAAGCATGGGTGACATTTCACTGAACATTTATCAATTTTTGCGCACATTGCCATATCATTTATTTTATTGTGTCTCTGTCTAACCTGTACAGTAACAGTTGCACTGTGAGGTCATGCTGCATACATGATATACCATGGAGCAATGCCTGACTTGAGAACCTGCAACAGCATGCAGGCAAGATGAACATTGCATTTAGAAGTGACTTAGGCAAATGAGCACCATTTCTCCAGGTGGACAGACATTGCTGTTCCATCATGGTCTTGGTTGCTGTAGGTGTTGATCTTAAACAAAATAGTTGGCAGTGCTTGGGGTAAGGAGATGTCTTGCACATAGTAAAACCAATGCATAAGGATCTCTAGTGATGGGAGCCCACTGGTATGTTTTACAGTTCCCTCCCTCACCAGTCGATACACTTACTCCACTGAGTCCTGGTATGGCCTTTTTTTTTGTCATTACGCAGTTGCACTTTCCAAGTTGATGGAAGGTGACAGCGACTGGTTGAACAGTAGAAACAGTGGTTTCCATGCTTCAGCTCTTTGTATTGGTGTACAACAAGATATCCAAATCCCCTCTCTGGCAACCTTGCCTGTGGAACCTACATATGGGTGTAGGACCATTTGGCGCAGCCACTTTGTGCGAGCGATTCGGCGCGGCCGGTTTGGCGCAGACCCATTTCGGCGCAGCTCTTATTTATTCCTTTTCAGGCTTACCTACATGCATTAATGAAAGCAATAAAAAGAAAAATAATGTTTATCCTCTTCAGTAAAAATGTTAAAAAGAAAATAAAAATGAAAGAAATAAGGCAAATACAAAATTGTTGATGGCATTTTAATGGGTTTTATTTTATTTTAATAATTTGTATATTAATGTTTTATTTTAATGTATTTTAATAATTTTAATAATAGTAGTTTAATAACTACTACTGAATAACTGCAAAACAGTTCTGCGCCAAATGGGTCTGTGCCAAAATATATTTTATTTTAATATATTTTAATAATGTTATTAATTTTAATAATTTAATAATTTTAATAATAGTAGTTTAATACCTACTAGCGAATAACTACTAAACAGTTCTGCGACGAAATGGGTCGCGTCAAATCAGCCGCGCCGAATCACTCGCACCAAAGTGGCTGCGCTGAATGCTCCCACTCTGCCTACGTATGCCCCTATCCATCTAGATAAGAGTGCAGTAATCAGCTTCGTAGCACCCCCCCCCCGTTTCCTCCAAGCTTTAGACTTGTGAGATGACTATGCTTGTCATACTCATGCACTGCCCCTTCACTTGTAGCAGTGATGTTGCTGACCTTAGACAAATTCCAGCATGACTCCATTCCCATCCATGCTGTAAAGCCATTCCTCCTTTACATAAACAGTTGCCCCCTCCCTTTCACAATTGTCATCCTTTCCACCTCCGAGGCTGCAATTCACAAACCCCATGATTAGATTTCCCAGTCTCCTTTCTGCAACCCTTTTTATGCATGGATAATATTCCTCTCAGCTAGGTGTGTAATCGCTTCAAAGTTCTGTGCATGGTGATTGGCATCAGCACACTGATTGTGGCATGGACCTTTGCTTCCAGAAGTCGCTGTAGCGCATGGATCTTTGAGGCCTTTGCAGCTTGAAAGAAAATTAGGGGGTATATTAGCCCTGAAATGTGTCTTGAGATGTTGCTGCTCTTGTCCAAGATGGGCATCTGGAGGAGCAAATGCATGGTGGCGCAGTGGTTAGCACTGCTGCCTCACAGCGCCAGAGACCCAGGTTCAATTCTTACTTCAGGCGACTCTCTGTGTGGAGTTTGCACATTCTGCCTGTGTCTGCATGGGTTTCTTCCAGTTGCTCTGGTTTCCTCCCACAGTCCAAAAATGTTTAGGTTAGGTGAATTGGCCATGCTAAATTGCCCGTAATGTTAGGTGAAGGAGTAAATGTAGAGCAATGGGTCTGGGTGGGTTGTGCTTTGGTTGGTCGGTGTGGATTTGTTGGGCTGAAGGGCCTGTTTCCACACTAAGTAATCTAATCTAAAAAAATGCCAAACTGGAGTAAACAGGTACTTGGCTATGACTTTCATATCAGAAATTCATGGCATCAATTTTGCTTGATTGGTGATAGGGATGTGCACTTGTCGAGCCGACAACAAACAATGATTCTATCTTAACATTAGAGCACAAGAACGAGAAGTAGGAGTAGGCAATTCAATCCCTTGTGCCTGTTTGGCCAGTTCATATGATGAGGGCTGATCTCACTTCAGCCTCAAGTCCACTTTCCTGCCTGCTCTCCTTAAACACATTACTGGCTAAAAAACTATTTTTTATTTAAATTTATTTAGTGCCTGATAATTCACCACACTCTGGGGTAGTGATTTACATAGATTCACAATCCTTTGAAATAAGTAATTTATCCTCATATCTATTTTAAATCTGCAAAACGTTGCCTCACACAGCATCTCACATTGCCCCACTTGAGGAAGCATCCTTTCTATGTCTGCTTTATCATCTAGCCACTGCCTAACGAGAATCTTATCTTGGTGCCCAAAATTCTGTTGGAAAATGCAGCTCATTCTCCTGTTTTGAGACAGGCCTTGCTGGACCTCTTCTGTATTCCTCTCTGTCGCCTATGTGGTACGTGTATGGAATGAGCTGCCAGAGGAAGTGGTGGAGGCTTGTACAATTGCAACATTTAAGAGGCATTTGGATGGGTATATGAACAGGAAGGGTTTGGAGGGATATGGGTCAGGTGCTGGTAGGTGGGACTAGATTGGGTTGGGATATCTGGTCGGCATGGACGGGTTGGACCGAAGGGTCTGTTTCCATGCTGTACATCTCTATGACACTATGACTCTGCATATCGATGATTCAGATTATGCAACTGTGAGCTGCTATTAGCTATTTCTTGTCAAATCTAGTTTATGTTTGGTTAGGCACTAAATTTAAAAGCAGAACTCGGGATGGAAAGATGTATGAGCAACAGAGTGGTGGTGAGAAGAGATTTTAATTTTCCCAATGTTGACTGGGATTCACTAAGTGTTAGAGGTTTTGATGGAACAGAATTTGTAAGGAGCATCCAGGAGGGTTTTCTCGAGCAGTACGTAAATAGTCCAACTTGGGAAGGGGCCATACTGGACCTGGTTTTGGGGAATGAGCTCGGCCACAGGAGGGGTTACTTTGGGAATAGTGATCATAATTATGTAAGTTTTAGAATACTCATTCATAAGTGGTCCTAAAGGAAGGGTGCAAAATTGGGGTAAGGCCAACTATACCAAAATTCAGCAGAAGCTGGGGAATGTGGATTGGGAGCAGCTGTTTGAGGGTAAATCCACATTTGATACGTGGAAGGCTTCTAAAGAGAGGTTGATTGGAGTGCAGGACAGATATGTCCATGTAAAAATGAGGATAGAAATGACAACTTTAAGGAATCATGCATGACAGGTGAAACTGTGAGACTAGTTAAGAGGAAAAAGGAAGCATACCTTTTGTCCGGGTGACTGAAAACAGATGAAGCTGTGGAAGAATATCGGGAAAATAGGATCAATCTGAAACGTTGGCCCACTCAAGGACAGAGAAGGAAAGTTATGTGTGGAGTCAGAGAAAATGGATCAGAGTTTTAATGCATCGGTATTCACCAAGACATGATGGATGTTGGAAGTTAGGGATAGATGTTTGATTACTCTCAGTCAAGTTGGCATAAGGAGGGAGGAAGTGTTGGGTATTCTAAAAGACATTCAGGTGGACAAGTCCCCAGGTCCGGATGGGATCTATCCCAGGTTACTGAGGGAAGCAAGAGAAGAAATAGCTGAGCCTTAACAGTTATCTTTGCAGCATTCTTGAATACAGGCGAGGTCCCAGAGGACTGGATAATTGCTAATGTTGTCCCCTTGTTTAAGAAGGGCAGCAGGGATAATCCAAGTAATTGTAACCAGTGAGCCTGATGTCAGTGGTGGGGAAGCTGCTGGAGAAGATATTTAGGGATAGGATCGATTTATATTTGGAAGAAAATGGGCTTATCAGTGATGGGCAACATGGTTTTGTGCAGGGAAGATCATGTATTACTAACGAAATAGAATTCTTTGAGGAAGTGACAAAGTTGATTGATGAGGGAAGGGCTGTAGATGTCATATACATGGATTTCAGTAAGGCATTTGAGAAGGTTCCCCATGGTAGGCTAATGGAGAAAGTGAATTCACATGGTGTCATGGGTGCACTAGCTAGATGGATAGAGAACAGACTGGGCAACAGGAGACAGAGAGTAGTAGTGGAAGGGAGCTTCTCAAAATGGAGAACTTTGACAAGTGGTGTTCCACAAGAATCCGTGATGGGAACGCTGTTGTTTGTGATCTACATAAATGATCTGGAGGAAGGTAGAGGTAGTCTGATTATCCAGTTTGCAGATGACACTAAGATTGGTGGAGTAGCAGATAACGAAGGGGACTGTCAAAGAATGCAGCAGAATTAGATAGATAGGGGAGTTGGGTGGAGAAATGGCAGATGGAGTTCAATCCAGGCAAATGAGTGGTGATGCATTTTGGAAAATCCAATTCAAGAGCGAACTATACTGTAAATGGAAAAGCCATGGATAAAATTAATATCCAGCATGTGATCGCCAGCATTTGTTGTTTTCAATCAGAATGGATTTGTCAGCCTACAGCTGCTTTTTTTCTCATACAATGTAATTTATTCTTTGTTTGACATTTGACATTCTTGCATTTGACATTGTGTAATACAATGCTTTGACAGCATATCACTTTTTTTCCTAGCAGTGCTTATATTTTATAAATTAATTTTTTTAATAGATGTTCATAGACTCTTAGGCTATTATATGGATTGGGAAACATTCCTCCTACACAATTATTGGGGTGGCACGGTGGCTCAGGTGGTTAGCACTGTTGCCTCACAGTGCCAGGGACCCAGGTTCCAGCCTTGGGCAACCGAATGCGTGGGGTGCTCTGATTTCCTCCCACAATCCAAAGATGTCCAGGTCAGGTGAATTGGCCTTGCTAAATTGCCCATAGTGTTAGGTGCATTAGTAAGAGAGAAATGGGTCTGGGTGGGTTACTCTTCAATTGGTTGGTGTGGACTTGTTGGGCTGGAGGGTCAGTTTCCACACTGTTGGGGAATCTAACCTAATTATGATGCCAGCCCAAAAAATGCACTGAGTGTTGTATAATGTTTGGGTTTTCTTGATTCTGAAATATGTGACAGCAGTTGCATATTTGTAACTTCTGTTGTTTTTTAGGAAGCTTTCTGCAATGTGTTGCTGAACATCGTGGCTCCATTATGTAAAATACGAAGAGCAGATTACATCAAGCAATGCCAATGGGACCTTTCTCGGTGCATCATACAAGGAGACAAAAAGTGTGCATGCGCTACTTTTTCTCAATTTTCACGTCAGTGTTCTAGGGCAATGCACCCTGTGAACAACTGGAGAAATAGCACATTTTGTCGTAAGTCATAATTAATTTGTCAGCCGATTCTACTTCAATAAATATGTAATTAATTTTTTGCCTGCATATGTTATCACTTCATTTAGCATGTCAGATAATCATAACTTTGTATTTGTTACTCAATTTTGAGTTATCTCTCTGATTTGGGAACATTCATAATAAAATTACATCCTTTTATAACTGTTCTTGTTGTAAATGCAAGAAAAATTTAGAATGACTAGGGAATCTAATCCTTCAGTATAATGATTTATTCCTTTTATTTAGAACTAGAACAGCATCTCTACAAAATTTTGTTAGCTGTTTCTAGCGAAATCTTGCTGCAGAAAAAGTCTACCTCAATAAAATTCTTTTAGAAACTTATGCCTTCCAATTCATTTCCACTTTTGGAACTGCCATTTAGTTGTGCATGGGTGATTTGCATGTCCTTAATTCTGTGGCAGATCCATCATTTTATCTCTTTCATCTTCCTCATAACATATGATGAAAGAGTATCCAGTTAACTAATTTGATAGATGAAGGTGCTTGGTGAAATACCCTGCATTTGGAGATCATTCATGGAGTTGATATGACAATTGCTGCACAGCACAGCAATCTGAAACATTTTTTCAGCTACTGCCAGTAGTTGCAGCCCCTTTTCTTTTGATTACCTGGAGGAGCTCTTCCAGGTTTGTGGTGCCATTCACACCAGACCTCTTTTACACAGGTCTTTGGGCAATTCTTTTTAATCATTCTAGGGATTTGGCCATCGCTGGCTGTTCTTGTATTTACAGCCCATCCCTAATTGCCTTTAAGACGGTGGTGGTTAGCTGCTTTCTTAAATGGCTGCAGTGCATTTGATGTGAATTTGATGAATTTCTGCAGAGTGTCATGTGGACACTGCTAATACTGTGTGTTGGCATTGGTCGGAGTGACTGGATGTGTTGACAAAGTCGTGAACTGCTTTGAATTGGATGGTGTGAAATCTCTTGAGTGTTGTTTAAATTTACATCCATGCAAGTAGAGAATATTCCATCACACTCCTGATGTGTGACTTGTAGATGGTGGACAGGCTTTGGTAAAATAGTTACTAGCGGTGTTCCGCAAGGATCTGTTTTGGGACCATTGCTGTTTGTCATTTTTATAAATAACCTGGAGGAGGGGCTAGAAAGTCGGTGGAGTTGTTGACAGTGAGGAAGGATGTGTCAGGTTACAGCGGGATATAGATAAGTTGCAGAGCTGGGCAGAAAGGTGGCGAATGGAGTTCAATGTAGGTAAGTGTGAGGTGATTCATTTTGGTAAAAGTAACAAAAAGATGGGGTACTGGGCTAATGGTCGGATACTTGGTAGTGTGGATGAGCAGAGGGATCTTGGTGTCCATGTACACAGATCTCTGAAAGTTGCCACCCAGGTAAATAGTGCGGTGAAGAAGGCATATGGCGTACTGTTTTCATTGGAGAAAAGAAGGTTTAGGGGTGACTTGATAGAGGTGTACAAGATGATTAGGGGTTTAGATAGGGTTGACCATGAGAACCTTTTTCCACATATGGAGTCAGCTATTATGAGTGGGCATAGCTTTAAATTAAGGGGTGGTAGGTAAAGGGCAGATGTTAGGGGTAGGTTCTTTACTCAGTGAGTCGTGAGTTCATGGAATGCCCTGGCAGTAGCAGTGGTGGACTCTCCCTCTTTATGGGCATTTAAGCGGGCATTGGATAGGCATATGGAGGATAGTGGGCTAGTGTAGGTTAGGTGGGCTTGGATCGGCGCAACATTGAGGGCCAAAGGGCCTGTACTGCGCTGTATTTTTCTATGTATTCTATGATTTCTAGTCTCTAATCTGCTCTTGTAACCACAGTATTTATATGGCTAAAGCAGTTTAGTTTCTAGTCAATGGTAACATTCAGAATTTTAGTAGTCGAAGATGTGGCCTCCTCTACATCAGAGAGACCGTGCAAACTTGCGGAATGGTTCAGGGAACATATCTTGTCCATATGCATCAGCCAACACCACCTTCCTGTGGCTGTCCACTTCAACACTCCCTCCCACTCCCGTGTGGACATATTCATTTTGGGCTTCCTCCATCGCCTACACAAGGGCACACGCAAACTGGAGGTGGAACACCTCATCTTCCACCTTGGGAGCCTACAACCATACGACATGGACATTGAATTCACCAGTTTTCAAATCTCCCCTCCCCCCACCTATTCCAGACCTAACAACCCCCCCCCCCCCCCACCCCATTCAGATCTGCCCTCTTGACCTGATCTACCAGTCCATCTTCCTTTCCACCTATCCGCTCCATATTTCTCACCGACCTATCACCAAGAGCTCCTACCTTCACCCACCTATCGTCTTCCCACCTACCTTTCCTCTAGCCCCACCCCCTCCCGCTATTTATCTCTCAACCCCTTCCCCCTTCCCAGTCCTGAAGAAAGATCCTGACCGAAATATCAACTCTAGCTTCTTGGATAGTGCTTGACCTGCTGTGCTTTTTCCAGTGCCACGCTTTATCAAATCTGACTCTCCAGCATCTGCAGTCCTCACTTTCTCCTCGTATTGGAAGATCCAGTATTGGAAATGTCACTGAATGACAAGAATTGAGGTTTAGTTTGCCTATTGTTGGAAATAGTCATCACTTGGTAGTTGTGTGTCATCAATATTACCTGCCACTAGTCACCTCAAGTCTGGATATTGTCCAGGTCTTGCTCTATCCAGGCACAGACTGCCTCAGTTTCTCTGGAATTGCAAGTGGTACTGAGCATTCTACAATCATCAACAAATATCACCACTTCTGACCTTACGATCAAGGAATGGTCATTGATGAAATAACTGAAGATGATTGGGCTTAGGATACTACCCTGAGGACCTGCTGCAGAGATGTCCAGGAGCTGAGATGACTGAGCACCAACAACCACAACCATCTTCCTGTATGCCAAGTATGACTCCAAACAGTGGAGAATTGGTCTCCTTATTCCCATTGACTGGAATTTTGCTATGGTTCCTTAAATTGTAAAATCCCTAAAGTATGAAAGTAGGCCATCCAACCCACCAAGTCCACACCGACCCCCCGAAGAGCTGCATATCCCTGTTAACCCTGCATTCCCCATGGCTAATCCACAGAGCCTGTACATCTTTGACTGTAATGTTGATGTATATTTTGTTCCACAAATCCAGACAGCACAAATTTCTGGATAACGGTAGATGCTTTAGGGTGTAGGTTTGCTCGCTGAGCTGTAGATTTGATATCCAGAGTTTCATTACCTGGCTAGATAACATCATCAGTGGCGACCTCCAAGTGAAGCGAAGCTGTTGTCTCCTGCTTTCTATGTATATCTTTCTCCTGGATGGGGTTCCTGGGGTTTGTGGTGATGTCATTTCCTGTTCATTTTCTGAGGGGTTGATAGATGGCATCTAGATCTATGTGCTTGTTTATGGCATTGTGGTTGGAGTGCCAGGCCTCTAGGAATTCTCTGGCAAGTCTTTGCTTAGCCTGTCCCAGGATAGATGTGTTGTCCCAGTCGAAATGGTGTTTTTTTTTCCACGACAAGCAGACCAAACACAGCCAGAAACCCTAACCACCTTACCACATATCAAAGAAGTTTCAGAAATGACAGCCAGACTACTGAGACCCCTCAGAATCCTAGTAGCACGCAAACCCACCAACACTCTCAAACAAAAACTAACAAACTTAAAAGACCCAGTACAACCTATGGGCAAAACCAACGTCATCTATAAAATTCCATGCAAGGATTGCCACAAACACTACGTAGGACAAACAGGAAGAAAGTTAGCCACCAGGATACATGAACACCAGCTAGCCACAAAAAGACACGACCCCCTCTCCCTCATAGCCCTACACACGGATGAAAAAAAAAACCATTTCGACTGGGACAACACATCTATCCTGGGACAGGCTAAGCAAAGACATGCCAGAGAATTCCTAGAGGCCTGGCACTCCAACCACAACGCCATCGACAAGCACATAGATCTAGATGCCATCTATCAACCCTCAGAAAACGAACAGGAAATGACATCACCACAAACCCCAGGAACCCCATCCAGGAGAAAGATATAAATAGAAAGCAGGAGATAACAGCTTCGCTTCACTTGGAAGTCGCCACTGATGATGTTACCTAGCCAGGTAATGAAACGTCTGGATATCAAACTTACAGCTCAGCGAGCAAACCTACATCCTAAACCTCAACCTGAGCTACAAACCTTGCGGTCGATGCTTTATTATTGGACAGCCGGCGACAGATTCTCAATGACCCCCAAAGTAGTGATGTATCTATTTGTGGTGACACTTCTCCACGAATCTCTGCTCGATGCACAAAGACAGTATTTTTTATAGGAATTAAACAAAAGGTATAAAAGTCACATGGTTGATAAGTCACAAAGATGTAAAAGGTTCAGAATATCAGTCTTTCTGACCCCGTGTATGCTGGCACCTAGCCTCAAAGGAGACCTCCACTTTCGGCACCATCTCTTCACTGCTGGGCCCACTTTGCTGAACCCTCACTTGTCTCGCAACCTCAAGAGTCTCTGTCTGTGCTGTCAGGCCATGCTGCTGCTTTGCCACAAGCCCTGCTTCAGCTGCACATGTTGCTTTGTTGGTGCCATCATCTTGAAGAGTCTGCTGCTGCCAACCCTGCCATCCCCAGTCGCTGGTGGAGTTTTGCTGCTGCTCCTGACAGCTCTAAATGCCAGGAGAACAACCTCACTGTTGTTGCTACCAGTCCTGAAAGCTGGGAGAACGATCCCACTGCTGCTGCCACCAGCCTTGAATGTCAGCCAGGAGGACAATCTTGCTGCTGCTGCAGTCGGCCCTGAATGCCAGGAGAGCGCATTTGCTGCCACTGCTTCAAACTCCGAATGACGAGGGAATGCACTCGATTCCTCCACCCCTAATCCCCAGGAAAATATCCTCGTGTCACCTTCCATTACTTTACTGATAAACGAGAGTGGATTGATGGGGTAATAATTAGAGTCACCGAGTCCTACAGCACAGCGACAGGCCCTTTGGCCAAAACTGGTCCATGCTGTCCAAAATGTCCATCCACGCTAACCCCATTTCCCTTCACTTGCCCATATCCTTCTAAACTTTTCCTACCCACGTAATGTCCACATGCCTTTTAAATGGTGTTAATATACACACCTGAGCCACTTCTGCTGGTAGCTTATTCCATATACGTACCATCCTCTGTGTAAAAACATTGCCCCTCAGGTTTCCTTTTATTCTTTCCTCTCTAACCTTAAACCCTCTAGTCCTCGATTCCCCAACCCTTGGAAAAAGACTGAGTGCGTTTATTCTATCCATGCCATTCATGATGTTATACAGTTCGATAAGAACCCCCCCTCAGTCTCTTATGGTCTAAAGAAAAGAGTCCTAGCTTGTTTAACCTCTCCCTGTAACTCAGGCCCTTGAGTCCTGACAACATCCTTGTAAACTTAATCTGCACTCTTTCCAATTTAATAACATCCATCCTGTAGCAAGGTGACTAAAGCTGACCATAGTACTCCAAGTATGGCCTCACCAACATCCTGTACAACATAACTTCCCAAATTCTCTTGTCAGTGTCCTGACTGATGAAGACAAATGTGCGAAAAGCCTTTTTCACTGCCCTGTCTACCTGTGACTCCACTGTCAGAGAACCGTGCACTTAGACTCCAAGGTCCCTCTGTTCCACGACACTCCTTAAGGCCCTATCATTCACCATGAAATTCCTTCCTTGATTTGACTTTCCAAATTGCAAGACCTCACACTGAGGCACTTCACGAGTCACAGGCCTCCAGTCTGACAAGAATCCTTCCACTATTACCCTCTGTTTCTTACCATCAAGTCAATTGTGTATCCAATTTGTAAGCTCCCGCTGGATTCCATGTGATCTAACCTTCAGAGCAGGATTAAATCTGATGTTCTCTTGTGTATGGATGTACAAAACAATTTTCCACATTGTCAGACAGATGCCAGTATTGTTGCTGTTCTAGAGCACCTTAGCTGGGGGCACAGCATGTTATGAAGCACAAGTATTCAGTATATTGTAAGGGCCCAAAGTCTTTCATTCAGCTCTTTCTTATTGTCATGTGAAGTGAACCAAATTAGTTGACAATTAGTATCTGTGAATTTGGTCATTTCTGGAAGAGGCTGTAATTGATCATCCACTTAGAATTTATGTCTGTGGATTGATGCAATGCTTTAGCCTTGTCTTTTGCACTGATGTGCTGGGCTTCCCATCACTGAAGATGGGGATATTTGTGTATACTCATCATCCAGAGGTTTGTTTACTTTTCTACCACTTCGCAACTGTATGTGGCAGGATTCCAGAGCTAAGATCTGATTGTTTGAGTGTGGAATCACTTGGCTCTATCTATCACTTACTGCTTTTAAGACAATAAGGACTTAAAGCAGGAATAGATAATTCAGCCACTTGAGCCTGCTCTGTCACTTAATACAATCATGGTTGATCTCATCTTCGCGTCAAGTACATTTTCTTACCCACTGCCAATAATCCTTTAACAGATTACTAATTAAAAATCTATCTCCTCTTTAAATTTATTCATGTCCCAGCACCCATGGCTCTGAAATAGAAAATTCCAAGATTTGAGAGAAATCATTGCTGTTCATCTCTCGCTTTTAAATCTGCCACCCCTTGGCCTAAAGCTATGATTCATTCTAGATTGACCATAACATCTGCTGTTGCATCCTTAACACCTTATATAACCTCAATTAGATCTCCTCTGATCATTTTAAACCCTAATCCTTCTAAATTCTAAACTCATCTCAATTCTTTCTAAAGTAATCTCACCTCTAGGACATCTCTGCAGGAGTTCATCAGGGTAGTGTCTTAAATTCCAATCAGCTCAATATTTCTGCTGTTTATCATGAAAGTAGTCTTGATTTGTAACTTCACTAGATTGACACCTTGTTTATAGGTATGCCTGATGTTGTTCCTGTCATGCTCTCTTCCACTTTTCAGTGAAACAGGGTGATCACCTTGCTTGATCCAAGATATGCTGAACTATGAGTTGCAGATTATGTTTGAGTACAATTTTGCTCTGCTGATTCCCTACGGTGTTCATGGATTTATAGTCTTAAAATTACCAGATTTATTCAAATTCTCTCCCATTTAGCTCAGTGATAGTGTCACTCATCATAATGAAGGTTATCCTCAATGTGATGTTGCAACTTTGTATTCACAAGGATTAACCATTGGAGTGATCACTCCAACTGATACTGATTTAACTGATGAAGAAGGACAAGGATGGACTTGAAATCAAAGTTCTCAACTGGGAATTGGTTTATTTTAACAAAATCAGATATGATTTGGCAAGAGTGCATTGGGAGCAGGTACTTCCAGATAAATCTGACTCATTCAAGAAGGAAATGTGGAGAGTACAAGGACAACATGTTTTGATAAAGAAGAAGGATGGAACCGTTAAATCTTATGAACACTGGCTGTTGAGAGATGTAAAACATTGAATTAAGAGAAAAAGGGAGGTGTGTGGCAGATACTGAGGACTTAAAACAGCAAAAGCCCTAGATGTCTATAGAATGTGCAAGAGGGAACTTATAAAGGAGATTAGGAGAGCTAAAAAAGGCATATGGAAGAAATCTGGTGGGCAAAATAAAGGAAAATCCAAAGTTATTTTGCAAGTACATTAAGGGTGAAAGGATAATGAGGGAAAGCGTTGGACCCATTATCACAGTGGTGATTAATAAGTGGAGCCAGAAGATGTAGGTAGAGTTAAGAGTGAATACTTTGGCTCTCTGTTCACTTGTGAGAGGGACGATATGAGTATAGATATCACTGAGAAAATCTGTGATATAATCAAATAATTTAGCATAGACAGAGAGGAGGTTATTAGTGGTTTGGCAGGTTTAAAAGTAGATAAATCTCCAGGGCCAAGTAAAATTTATACCAGATTATTGCGTGGAGGAAGTGGAAGGATGCTCACAAAAATTTTCAATTCCTCTGTAGCCGCAGAAGGGCCAAAGGACTGGAGAACAGTGGTACCAGTATTCAAGAAGGTAGCAAGGGATAAACGAGCAAGTTACAGAATAGTCAGTCTAACATAGGTGGTGGGGAAACTATTGGAAGCAATTTTGAGGATTGGAATTGACCTGTATTTGGGCGAACAGTCAACATGGTTTTATTAAGGGGAGGTCATGTGATGATGCTATGGATTTAAGATGTGTATTTTGTCCAATTTGTTTTTATGAAAACAGGTTGACATACAGGTGACAAGTGGTCTACTCAAAGCCAATAAACAGCTTGTGAGACCTTGTTTCTTTTTTAAAGTTGGACAATGGAAGATGCCTGAATGGGTGGTGTCAAGCTCCCACCCAGAACCAGGATTTTCCATTTTAGCTTTCTTCAGTTGCTGGAATCTTGATGCTGGATGTGGACGCTCTTACTCCTTCCTCTGTTACAACTAAAAGCTGAGATTCTCTTCCTGCTGCTATGTTAGACAATCTATTTTACCGAATTTGCCTTCAGCAAAGGTGTGTTTATGGGATGCTACTATACTGGAACAGTTAATTAACAGTAGTTAATATATATATTACTATTAAGAATTTTGATAGTTACACTTAAGTCAATGCTTTTATTTTTATTTTGCATTTTAACTGTAGTGTAAAAATGAAATGTGTTTTGCTTGAAGTTGAGTAGTTTGACCAATTGAATTGCATCTGGAATGCAGTGCCTTATGCTTAACTTTAAAATAAGGGTTGAGGCTATCTTCTTCATTTATTTTGAGGGGGTTTGGCCTGATTCATAACGGTCGTGTCTGATCAACTTGATTGAACTTTTCAAAGAGATGAATAGGTATATAGATGAGGGCAGTGCTTTTGATGTAGTTTACTTTGACTTTAGCGATGCCTTTGAAAAGATCCTGCCTGGGAGACTGAAGGTAAAGGCAAGAGCCTGTGGTATCCAAGGAAATTTGGCAAACTGGATCTGCAATTGGCCGAGTGAAAGGAAGCAGTCAGTGAGATTGAGGTGTGTTTTTTCTTACTGGAAGTCTGTGTCCACAGGGGACAGTGATGGAACCCTCGCTGTTTGTGCTTTATATTCATGATTTGGCTTTGAATGTAGGAGGATTGATCAGTATGTTTATGGATGATACAAAAAATGATGGGGTAGTAGATTGTGAGGAGGGCTGTTTTAGACTACAGCAGGTTGTAGTCAGACTGGCCACTTTGGCTGATCAGGGGCAAATGGAATTCAATCTGAAACGTGTGTTGTGACGCATGTAGGTAGGACAAACAAAGCAAGGGAAATGCATCATGAATAATAATACATAGTACATAAGGACTCTTGGAGACATTGAGCATCAGAGAGATTTTAGTCTACTTGTGCACCGTTCTTAAAGTTGTCCAGACAGGTGGATAAGGTGGTTAAGAAAGCATATAGTGTACTTTTATTAGATGGATACTTTGGAGTAGGCAGCGTGCGGGCTCCTGTGCCGGGGCTTATCCTGTTTGTCTGCAGTATTTTTTTCCTTTTTCCTTCTTCTCCGTCTTTTTTTCTAAAACTTGCCTGATAAAGTGAGCTCATTGGCAGGAGGTTGCTTCAATGGGCTCCGGAGCAGCGACAACATCCTCAGATAGAGCGTAACTACAGAGTCAGTCAGTTGGCTAGTGAAGCCTGGAGTGGGAATCTCACTTGTACATGGATGGATCCCCAGCGGCTCGGAAGCCTAGAGTTAGACACTCTCTTGGTGGTATGGTGTGGGTTGGGAAGCCCAGAGTGGGATACTCTCAGTGGCATGGCATGTGCTGGGAATCCCGGAGCGGGATACTGTCGGTGGTATGGCATGGGCTGGGAAGCCTGGAGCATTACTGTGGTGGTGGTATGCCGTAGCAGTGGAGGAAGAAAAGTTGGACTCTCTTTAAGTTATCATTTTTTTATTTTATTCTAATTTAATGTAAATGATGCATATGTACAGGCGACAAAACACACTTTTCACTGTGTTTTACATTGAATATTTGAAGGATATTCTATTTTATTCTAGTCTAGTCCACGCACAGAGTTTTAAGAGTAGGGAGGTTATGCCGGAATTGTATAAAGCATTGGTTAAAACACGTAGAGTAGTTTGTGCAGTTCTGGAAACTGCATTATAAGAAGGATGAGATAGCACTGGAGAGTGTGCAAAGGATATTTACTAGTATGTTGCCTGGACTGAAGAATTCTAGTTCCAAAGAAAGATTGGATAGATTAAGGTTGTTTTCCTTAGAGCATTAGGAGATTCAGAAGGGATGTACAAAGTTAAAAACCGTACAACATCAGGTTATAGTCTAACAGGTTTAAGTGGAAGCACTAGCTTTCGGAGCGCTGCTCCTTCATCAGGTGGTTGACAACCTGTAAGCCTGTTGGACTCTAACTTGGTGTTGTGTGATTTTTAACTCTGTACACCCCAGTCCAACACTGGCACCTCCAAATCAGAAGGGACATGATTGAGATGAAATTATAAGGGGTATTGATAGGGTAGACAAGAAGACATGTTTTTTTCCCTTTGATGGAGAGATTAATGACCAGGGGCACTGATTTTAGGGGAAGGGCAGAAGGTTTAGAGAGGATGTGAGGAAAGACTTTTTACCCAGAGGATGGTGAGAATCTGCACCACAAACAATCCATTGTCGGCTACTAATAGTCCCCATTAGTAGCTATTAATTTTCTTAGACCTTCATCCACTCTTTTGTCTGTCCAATTGTTTTTCTCACTTGTTGAGCTCTGTCCCCACCAATAGATTACTCCTCCCTCATCCCCAATCCTATCTTCTGCATAAACACCAACTTTTTCTTAGCTACCATCAGTTCTGAAGAAGGATCGTTGGACCTGAAATGTGAACTCTGATTTCTCTCTACAGATTCTACCAGACCTGCTGAGATTTTCCAGCAATTTCTGTTATTGTTTTTTGTCTGTAGGGGTGGTAGAGGTGGAAACACTCATGATATTTAAGAAATATTTAGTTGTGCACTTGTAATGCCAAGGCTATGGACTAAGTGCTAGAAAATGGGATTTAAACAGTTGGGCAGTTATTTTTGACTTATGCAAATGAAGTAGTTCATGGACCTCTGTGCTGTAGATCACTACCACCTTCTCAGGTGCGATAAATGATGGCCCAGTTTGTGAAGGCCACCTCCTATGAATGAATAGAAGAAAATTTTCCCTTTTATCTTCCTGCCCCTCTTAAATTTTGCTGGCTTAAAATTTCTTACATCTCTATCTTTCCTCAGTTCTGATGAAAGGTAATTGACTGGAAACTTTGTTTCAGGTGATCCAATGGCCAGACTGCTATTATTCTCGTGTAAACGTGAGTTGTACATGAGGACACTGCAGAATCTCAATCATAGCAGCCTCCGAAGGATTTGTCCATGAAATTGATGTTTCCCTTTGACAATTACTCTCTGCTTGGAACCCTTGAAAACCCTTAATTTAATTTGGAGAATTCTGAGGGTTCGAATAAAATTAAGTAAACAGTTAAGAAACTTTAGACTATAAATTGTGTAGTATAACTCCTGACCAAAGATTTCATTGACCCCATACTTACCTCACACACTTTCAACTACACTTCCCTGAGACCACTTAAATCCCCCAGACCCTGATCCAACATGCTTTCTCATCTTATTAGATCAACATCCCCAGCCCACTTCAGACCTGACATCCATTGTCACTGCTGCTAGACCTACATCCTTCCTTTCCTGGACATGCTCCCACCTTATGCTGCTCCAGGTCTGAAACTCCTGACTTTCCCTGCTCCTGGACCTGCAGAGCCTTCCTTTTCTGGACATGTTGTCACCTTACTCTGCTCTGGACCTGAACCCACCCCCAACTGCCTTCCCTTGCTGCTGTACCTGATGCAACCCTTCAGCCACTCCAGACCAGACCCTTCTTTCCTTACTCTGACCCTGATCCTCCTTCTCTTCTGCTGGCCCACACTCCCTTCCCCTCTTTGATGGCAGCTGTTTAAGTGTAGTCTCTGATTTCAGACCTTTAATTTTCAAAATATAGCAGTTGCCTGCTGCGAAAAAGGGGCATGGAATGCTATCCTCTGAAAGTTCTACGCTGCAAAAAAGCTGTCGGATTAGAAGTATGGCTCTGCATTTCTGAGGAGCTCTGAGGAATTTCCTGTCAGAAATGTAGACCTTCTTCCTTTCATAAAGAAGAAGGAGCAGATAGGTGATTTGCATGCGATTGCTATTGCACAAAAATTTGGCCTATTAGTTTTGTTTATTTACATAAAAGCAACCTGACCTGCTGAGTCAAGCACTCTTTGTTTTTATCATGGTTCCCCTCCATGGTCATTATATCCTACAAATCCTTGAAGTTCCACCCCCAGATAAATCAATTAATCCTAAAGCAAGGTGGTGCTTTCTTCAAGTTAATGAAATTTGTGGATGAAGGAAACAGGCTTATTCTTTTTAAGAATAGTTTTGTTTTCTGCTAAAACAAAATACCTCCACAGTTACAGAAGAACATTTAATTGGGAACATTTTTGAAAAGAAAACTCAATTTTTTTTCTTTGTTCCAGCAATGGCTGACTGTCCAGGAAACCAGATATACCGGGAATGTGGATCTCCCTGCAAATCTACTTGTTTAAATCCACAGTTTACCTGTGACAGTTATTGCAAACCTGGTTGCTTCTGTCCTCCTGGTAAGAGTGCTTTTTGAAAATAACAAATATACAGAAATCAATTTGTTACAGGTTTTGGTTCACTTAGTTCTAACATTTGATTTTAGTGCCTGTAATGAAATTTATAAAAACTATTTCAATAATCTTTGAAGAATTCAATGTTTTCATATATTGTGATGACCGATTTGCTTGTTGAAGTATAATTACTCAGTGGTTCGAGTTGCACTTGATGCAAAGGATAAGAAAGTTTTTGGTGTTAGAGGCTTAATATTGCAGTCTTAGAAATTTGTTGCAGAAGTTCCTCAGAGCAGCCTCCTAGTTCAGCCATCTTCCGTTGATTCTCCAAACTCTACATCATAAGAACTAGGAGCAGGGGTAGGTTGCCTGGCTGTTCGAGCCTGCTCCGCCATTCAATGAGATCATGGTTGATCTTTTTGTGGACTCACTTACCCACAAGATAGGGATAAAGCTGTTTGCTAGCAGCGCTACATTGTTCAAATCAGTTTCCTTGTGATGATTTGTCCTAGTTAACCAACTTGCCCCAGTTTGCCTGGGCTTCCCCGTCTGGCACTGGTGAACCCAAACTCCTGTTTCCTTTGAATCCATTGTTGATCCCTCATGAAGTCACTGAATACTACCAAAGTTGATCGGGTTGTTAAGAAGGCATATAGCGTGTTGGCTTTCATTAGTTGGGGGACTGAGTTTAAGAGCCGTGAAATTATGCTGCAGCTCTGTAGAGCTCTGGTTAGACTACACTTGGAATATTATGTTCTGTTCTCGTTGCCTCATTATAAGAAGGATATGGAAGAGTGCAGAGAAACAGGGCATGACTTATGAAGAAAGTTTGAGGGAGCTAAGACTTTTTTTATTGGACCGAAGAAGGGTGAGAGGTGTCTTAATAGAGCTGTACAAGATGATGAGAGGCATGGATAGAGTGAATAGCCAGACACTTTTTCCCAGGGGAAAAGTGGCTATCACAAGGGGGCATAATTTTAACATGATTGGAGGAAGGCTTAGGGGAGATGTCAGAAGTCGGTTCTTTACACAGAGAGTGGCGGGTACATGGAATGCACTGCCAGCAGTGGTAGTAGAGTCGGATACCTTAGGACCATTTATGTCTCTTGGATAGGCACATGGATGATAGTAAAATGAAAGGTATGTAGGTTAGTTTGATCTTAGAGTAGGATAAAATGTCAGCACAATGTTGAGGGCTGAAGGTCCTATACTGTGCTGTACTGTTCTGTGTTCTATGTTCTATATTATCCTGCTTTTTGTGTTCAGGATGTGCCTGGGCTCCTTTCCACAGACATCAGTGTTGTAACTGTCCTGGAAGAGCTTGGCTAGGGGAACAGCGACTTCTGGAGCACAAGTCTTCAGTATTATTGCTGGAATGTTGTCGAGTCCCATAGCCTTTGTCACCCTCACCTGAAGTGGGTGGCATAGTGGCTCAGTGGTTAACAGTTACCTCACAGCACTAGGGACCTGAATTTGATTCCATCCTAAGGCAACTGTCTGTGTGGAGTTTGCATGTTCTTTCCCCCTTCGTCTGCATGGGTTTCCTCCCACAGTCCAATGAAGTGCAGGTCAGGAGGATTGGCTATGCTAAAATGTCCATAGTGTCAAAGGACGTGTGGGTCTGGGTGGACTCGAAAGTCCGAATTGCTTACTTCCACACTGAAGGGATTCTATGATTCTAATCTATGATATGTTCATTTCAGTATCAAGGTAAGACTGGTGTCACTCCCCTCACTTGGTGAAGGGAGTGAATGTTGAGGATAGTGAATAAGGTGCCAGTCACATAGGCTGCTTTGTCTTCAATGTTTTCAAGCTTCTTGAGTGTTGTTGGAGATGCACTCATTTAGGCAAGTCGAGAATATTCCACCATATCCCTGAGTTGCGCCTTGTAGATGGTGAACAGACTTTAGGCAATATCCTGTCAGAAGATGAGTTACCTGATGCAGGATTCCTTGCTTCTGACTTGCTCTTGTAGCCACTGTATTTAAATAATTAATCCAGTTCAGTTTCTGGTCAGTGGTAACTCCCGGGATGTTGATAGTGGATTCCGTGACAGTAATGCAATTGAACAACATGGCTGGGCTGTCAAGAGCAAATTAAATTCTAAAGTAATGTTTTTGTTCATCTTCAAAAAAAGAACACTTACATGAGGATATCAGATGAAATCAAATATAAAAAGTATGTTGTTCCTTGTGTGCACTGCAACTGTACCTTAATGGCCAGTGAGAATGTTACCTGATACATTGTGAGTTATAGTTACTGTAAGTATGAGAATGAGAGTAATTTTAATTTAATCTTCCTGGTCTTCCTTTTGGCTCAACGGAATGGATAAGTGGACAGGATATAAATTGTGTGACAGGGAGCTCCTGATCTGTCACTTTGTTTTTGCTGGTTGCCTTGTATAGAAGTTACTGTTATGAGTTAAAATAAATAGGAAGTAACAGAGGGTGGCAAAATTCAACATTGTGATAGAAAGTAAAATGTTATTAATGCATGCTTAATTTGCTGCAGGAAGTGTTCTTGATGATATTACTTCAAAAGATAAATGCATACCACGACATGAATGCTCCTGTGTTCTAAATGGGAAAATTTATGCTCCAGGAGAAAAAATGGATTCATCATGTACTACCTGGTAATTAAATATTTTTACATTTATTGCCTTTGAATTTATAATCATCTCAGTTATAATGTAGAGTCGTAGAATCATAGAGATGTCCTGCACGGAAACAGATCTTTCGGTCCAACTCGTCCATGCCGACCAGATATCCTAATCTAATCTAGTCCTATTTGCCAGCACTTGGCCTATGATTCTGTTAACCCTTCCTATTTATACACCCATCCAGATGCCTTTTAAATGCTGCAATTTTACCAGCCTCCACCAATTCATCTGGCAGTTCATTCCATACATGCACCAGACTCTGTGTAAGAAAAGTTGCCCCCTAGGTCCCTTTTAAATTTTTCCCCTCTCACCCTAAACCTATGCGCTATTCCTGCAACCCAGGGAAAAGACATTGTCTATTTATCCTATCCATGCACTTCATGATTTATAGGTGCCCCCCCCTCAGCCTCCAACGCTCCAGGGAAGACAGCCCCAACCTCTTCAGCCTCTTCCGATAACTCAAATCCTCCAACTCTGGCAACATCCTTGTAAATATTTCCTGAATCCTTTCAAGTTTCACAACATCCTTCCAATAGGAAGGAGACCAGAATTGTATGCAATATTCCAAAAGTGGCCTAACCAATGTCGTGTACAGCCGCAACATGACCTCCCAACTCCTGTTCTCAATGCTCTGATCAATAAAGGAAAGCATACCTTCTTCACTATCACACCTGCCTGCGAATCTACTTTCAAGGAATTATGAACCTGTACTCCAAGGTCTCTTTGTTTAGCAACACTTCGCAGGACCTTATTATTAAGTGTATAAGTCCTGCTCTGATTTGCTTTTCCAAAATGTGGCACTTCGCATTTATCTAAATTAAATACCATCTGCCACTCCTCAGCCCGTTAGCGCATCTGATTAAGATCCCATGTCCACTACACCTCCAATTTTGGTGTCATCTGCAGACTTACGAACTATACATCCGATGTTCACATTCAAATCATTTATATAAATTACGAAAAGCAGTCAACCCAGCACTGATCCTTGTGGCACAACACTGGTCACAAGCCTCCAGGCTGAAAAGCAATCCTTCACCATGAAACTCTATCTTCTACTTTAGAGCCAGTTCTGTATCCAAGTGGCTACTTCTCCCTATATTCCATGAGATCCCACTTTGCTAACCAGTCTCCCATGAGGAACCTTATTGAATGCCTTACTGAAATCCATAGTGATCATGTCTATCACTCTGCCCTCATCAATTCTCTTTGTTACTTCTTCAAAAACCTCAATCAAGTTTTGTGAGACATGATTTCCCGTGCACAAAGCCATGCTGACTATCCCTAATCAGTCCTTGCCTTTCCAAATACAGGTAAATCCTATCCCTCAGGATTCCCTCCAACAACTTGCCCACCACCGATGTCAGGCTCACCAGTCTATAGTTCCCTGGCTTTTCCTTACCACCTTTCTTAAATAGTGGCACCACATTAGTCAAGCTCCAGTCTTCTGGCACCTCGCCTATGACTATTGGTGATCCAAATAGCTCAGCAAGGGGCCCAGCAATCACTTCCCTAGCTTCGCGTAGAGTTCCAGGGTACAGCTGATCAGAACCTGGGGATTTATCCACATTTACGTGTTTCAAGACATCCACCTCCTCCTTCTCTCTGGTATAGACATTTTTCAAGATGTCACTGTCTATTTCCCCACATTCTATGTCTTCCATGTTCTCTAGAGTAAACACTGATGCAAAATACCCATTTAGTATCTCTCCCATCTACGGCTTCACATGTAGGCTGCCCTGCTAATCTTTGAGGAGCCCAATTCTATCCCTAGTTACCCTTTTGTCCTTAATGTATTTCTAAAAACCCTTTGGATTCTCCTTAATTCTATTTACCAAAACTCTTATGTCCCCTTTTTGCCCTCCTCATTTCCCTCTTAAGTATACTCCTACTGCTTTTATACTGTTGTAAGATTCATTCAATCTGTGCTTTTAATCCTGACATATGCTTCCTTCTTTTTCTTAGCCACAACCTTAATTTCTATAGTCATCCTGCATTTCCTACACCTACCAACCTTTCCTTTCACCCTAAAAGGAATATATTGTCTCTGGATGCTTGTTATCACATTTTTGAAAGCTTCCCATTTTCCAGCCGTATTTTTACCTGCAAACATCTGTCCTCAGTCAGCGTTTGAAAGTTCTTGTCTAATACCGTCAAAATTAGCCTTCCTCCAATTTCGAACTTCAACTTTTAGATCCGGTCTATCCTTTTCCATCACTATTTTAAAACTAATAGAACTATGATCGTTGGCATAATAATGGAAACAGGCCCTTCAATGTGACTTGGTCATGCTGACTAAATTTCTTAAACTGAACTAGTCCCATTTGCCTGTCTTATCCATGTATCTCTGCAAATGTCTTTTAAATGTTATAATTGTAGCTCAACAATGTCCTCTGGCACCTTGTTCCATACACGCAACACCCTCTTTGTGAAAAGGTCCCTTTTAATTAGATTAGATTACAGTATGGAAACAGGCCCTTCGGCCCAACAAGTCTGTTATAATTGTAGCTCAACAATGTCCTCTGGCACCTTGTTCCATACACGCAACACCCTCTTTGTGAAAAGGTCCCTTTTAATGTTTCCAAGGGAAAAAAGTCTTTGGCTATTCACCTTATCTATGCCCCTTATAATTTTATAAGGTCACCCCTCAGTCTCTGACACTTCAGGGAATGAAGTCCCAGCCTGTTTAGCCTCTCCTTATAACTCAAACCTTCCAGTCTCGGTAATATCCTTGTAGAGCTTTATTGCACCCTTTCCAGTTTAATAACGTCCTTCCTATAACATGGCAGTTGTACTCAGTACTCCAAATGCGACCTTACCAATTTCTTGTACAGTTGTAACATAATGTGCCAACTCCTGTGCTCATTGCTCTGTCTTTTGAAAATGAGCATTTTTTTAACCACCCTGCCTATCTGTAACACTACTTACAAGGAACTATGTACCTACATCCCCAGGTCTGTCTGTTTAGCAACACTCCCCAGGCCCTACCATTAACAGTGTAAGTCCTGCCCTGATTTGTCTTATCAAAATGCAATATCTCGCACTTATCTAAATTAAATTCCATCTACCCATTTCGGCCCACTGGTCCAGTTGATCAAGATCCTGTTTTACTCTTAAATGACCTTCTTCACTGTCTGCGATACTACCAATTTTGGTGTCTTTTGCAAAATTACTAACCCTGCCTCCGATATTCTCATTCAAGTTGTTTATATAATTGGCAAACAACAGTGGAACCAGCGCTGATCCTTGCGATACACTCCAGTCTGAACAATAATGCTTTACAGCCATTCTGTGTCTCCTACCATCAAGCCAATTTTATATCCAGTTGGCTAGCTCTCCCAGGATCCCATGTGATCTAATTTTACTAACAAGACTACCATGTGGAACCTTGTGGAGTACCCTAGTAAAGTCTGTGTAGACAATGCCTATTGCTTTGCCTTCATCTGTCTTCTTGGTCACCTCTGCGAAAATCTCAGTTAAATTTGTGAGTCATTATTTTTCACGCACAAAGCCATGCTGACCATCCCTAATCATTCCTTGCCTTTCCAAATGCATGAGGAGAAAGTGAGGTCTGCAGATGCTGGAGATCAGAGCTGGAAATGTGTTGCTGGAAAAGCGCAGCAGGTCAGGCAGCATCCAGGCAACATCCAAATGCATGTAAATCCTGTCTCTCAGACTCCCCTCCAATAACTTAGCAACCGCTGATGTCAGACTCACTGATCTGTGCTTCCCTGCCTTTTCCTTGCAGCCTGTTTTAAATAATGGCACAACATTAACCATGCTCCAGTCTTTCAGTCTCTCATTCCTGCCTATGATACAAATATCTTTGCTAGGCACCCCACAATTTTTTCCCTAGTTTTCCACAATGTCCTGGGATGCACTTGATTAGGTCTCAGGGATTTGTCTGTCTTTATGCATTTTTTAAACTCTCCAGCACTTACTCTTCTGTAATATGGATTCTTCAAGACATCACCATTTATTTATCTGAGTTCCCTAGCTTCTATGTCTTTCTCCATGATAAGCACTAACGAGAAATATTTGGTCATCCATCTCCTATGGTTCCACAAATGGATGATCTAATTGATCTTTAAGAGGCCCTATTCTCTAAGTCTTTGGACTGTGAGTACTAAAATGTGCATTTTTTTTCAATATTTATAAAATGTTTTTGACAACATCAGTTTGGTATAACGTATACATGTATAATCCTTAATGGATAATATATCTTACATCTACTTTGTCAACTTGTTTTTCATTATGTTGATCTGCTTCTATTACTATATTTGTTTAAAATCTTCTAGATGGACTTTCCATCTGACCTATCTGACTTCCTGATGTCTCATTCCTGTCATTATATTAGTTCATTTTTTTTTCCAGTGCTAGTTCCTAAGTCCATATCTGTGATGCATTTATTTATTTAAATTTGTCAACAGTATGGCTTTGGACTTCTTATAGTTCTTTGAAAATGCTTTTTGACCATCTTAAAAACTTTTTCTGTCAATAACACATTTCGCCTTCCAAGTAATGTTAGAAAAGTATTTACCAATTTGATCCAAATATTTTTTTCTTAAAATCATGATTAAATGTCTATAAGATCACAATGTTTAAGAGCTGAAGATGACTGTTCAGCAGTTCTTTCGGGTTTTTGTTTACTGCTAAGACTCATGTTCTGTTATTTTGATGTTTATTTATGTATGAGGAGAAAGTGAGGACTCCAGATGCTGGAGATCAGAACTGAAAATGTGTTGCTGGAAAAGCGCAGCATGTCAGGCAGCATTCAAGGAGAGGGAGAATCGACGTTTCGGGCATGAACCCTTCTTCAGGAATGAGGAAAGTGTGTCCAGCAGGCTAAGATAAAAGGTAGGGAGGAGGAACTTTGGGGAGGGGCGTTGGAAATGCGATAGGTGGAAGGAGGTCAAGGTGAGGGTGATAGGTGTTCTTAATCCTTTGCCCTTGGATATTGTGCTATTTCACTAACAGGTCAACAAAAGCACGCTTCCCAGAATGGAATTGGGTCCATGTTGTAATAATATGTTCAATTAGTGCTTTTAGTTCATATGTTCAGCTTTGACTGCACCGTTGAAATGACCATGGAAGTACAATGTGGCATCAGTGTCAATCAAGAGTACTTTCCTCTCCCCCCTGGCTTGGTAGGGAGCCAAAGTCAAAAGGACCAACGTTACAACATTCAAGCTTTTTTCGCAAATGGCTTAAATTAATAAGTGACTTTTTCTTATGCTGCCAAATTTGAAATCATTGAAATATCTCATTCTTTGGGAGAACTCACTGTGCCTGTTTTGCGAGTGTTAAACATGTAGCAATCTCTGCCCACAAGTTCCTATACCAGATGTATACTCCTGGCATGGAAGTCGCTATATTATGCTCCCACTGTTTGTAAGAATAAAAACATACGAAACAGGAGCTGGAGAACATAGGAACGTAAAAGCTCGGAGCAGATGTAAGCCATTCAGCCCCTTGAGCCTGCTGTGACATTTAATATGATCAGGGTTGATCTCATCTCGGTCTCAACTCCACTTTCCTGCCCACTCTCTATAACCCTTTAACCTACTGCGAATCCTCTTGCAACGATGCCTTCCTTGAAGAATTTCAGTAAGTCTCTCCTCCCTACCTTTTATCTTAGCCTGCTGGACACACTTTCCTCATTCCTGAAGAAGGGCTCATGCCCGAAACGTCGATTCTCCTGCTCCTTGGATGCTGCCTGACCTGCTGCGTTTATTTATGTATATATGGAAGCTGTACACATCAAAATAGAGGTACACAACACAAATTATATTGTGACGACAAAGGTTTTGTACTATTTTTACAGATATCAAGCTTCTGTTCAACAATAACTACAGATAGTAGTTTCCAAACGAGTTACACACTTTTCATTTCTATCCCTGTCTAATCCTGGTTGCATAATTCGCAATCCAAGACCATATACATGACTATACAATCCAGTCACGTTCGAACTAATATATATGTCTATGCTATCCAATTCTATTCAACCTAACGCACATTATTGTATTTTCTGAACATATCATTACAGGCTTACATCCCATACTGTAAAATCATGTAACTGTTGTTACAGGAAACATAATCTGTTCATTTATAGAGTCTTAGAGTCATAGAGATGTACAGCACAGAAACAGTTCCTTCGGTCCAACTCGTCCATGCCAACCAGGTATCCCAACCCAATCTACTCCCACCTGCCAGCACCTGTCCCATATCCCACCAAACCCTTACTAATCATGTACCCATCCAGATGCCTTTTAAATGTTGCAATTGTACTAGCCTCCACCACTTCCTCTGGCAGCTGATTCCATACATTTACCACCCTCTGCGTGAAATAGTTGCCCCATAGGTCTCTTTTATATCTTGTCCCTCTCACCCTAAACCTATGCCCTCTAGTTCTGGACTCACCCACCCCAGGGAAAAGACTTTGTCTGTTTACCCTATCCATGCCCCTCATGATTTTATAAACCTCTATAAGGTCACCCCTAAACCTCTGCCACTCCAGGGAAAACAGCCCTAGCCTATTCAACCTCTCCAGATAGCTCAAATCCTCCAACCCTTGTAGATCTTTTCTGAACGCTTTCAAGTTTCACAACATCTTTCCGATAGGAAGGAGACCAGAATTGCATGCAATATTCCAACAGTGGCATAACCAATGTCCTGTTCAGCTGCAACATGACCTCCCAACTCCTATTCTCAATACTCCGACCAATAAAGGAAAGCATACCAAATGC
This sequence comes from Chiloscyllium plagiosum, assembly GCF_004010195.1. Classification (NCBI taxonomy): domain Eukaryota; kingdom Metazoa; phylum Chordata; class Chondrichthyes; order Orectolobiformes; family Hemiscylliidae; genus Chiloscyllium; species Chiloscyllium plagiosum. The sequence goes on from NC_057725.1 coordinate 67,741,200, forward strand.
CTTCTTCATTATCCTATTTACCTGTGACTCCACTTTCAAAGAGCTACGAACCTGCACTCCAAGGTCTCTTTGTTCAGCAACACTCCTTAGGACCTTACCATCAAGTGTGTAAATCCTGCTAAGATTTGCTTTCCCAAAATGCAGCACCTTGCATTTATCTAAATTAAACTCCATCTGCCACTTCTCAGCCCATTGGCCCATCTGATCAAGATCCTGTTGTAATCTGAGGTAATGTTCCTCACTGTCCACTACACCTCCAATTTTGGTGTCATCTGCAGACTAACAAACTATACCTCTTATGCTCACATCCAAATTATTTGTATAAATGATGAAAAGTAGTGGACCCAACACTGATCCTTGTGGCGCTCCACTGGTCGCAGACCTTCAGTCTGAAAAACAACCCTCCACCACCATCCTCTGTCTTCTACCTTTGAGCCAGCTCTGTATCCAAATATTAGTTCTCCTTGTATTCCATGAGATCTAACCTTGCTAACCAGTCTCCCATGGGAAACCTTGTCGAACGCCTTACTGAAGTCCATATAAATCACATCTACTGCTCTGCCCTCATCAATCCTCTTTATTACTTATTCAAAAAACTCAGTCAAGTTTGTGAGACATGATTTCCCATGCACAAAGCCATATTGACTATCCCTAATCAGTCCTTGCCTTTCCAAATACATGTATGTCCTATCTCTCAGGATTCCCTGCAACAACTTGCCCACTACCGATGTCAGGGTCACTGGTCTATAGTTCCCTGGCTTGTCCTTACTGCTTTCTTAAACAATGGCACCACCTTAGCCAACGTCCAGTCTTTCGGCACCTCACCTGTGACTATCGATGATACAAATATCTCAGTAAGAGACCTAGCGATCACTTCCCTGACTTCCCACAGAATTCTAGGGTACACCTGATCAGGTCCTGGGGATTCATCCACTTTTATGCATTTCAAGATATCTAGCACTTCCTCCTCTGTAATATGGACATTTTTCAAGATGTCACCATCTATTTCCCTACATTCTAGATCTTCCATATCTTTTTCCACATAAATACTGATGCAAAATAGTCGTTTAGTATCTCTCCCATCTCCTGCAGCTCCACACAAAGATCGCCTTGCTGATCTTTGAGGGACCCTATTCTCTCTCTAGTTACCCTTTTGTCCTTTCTTCCTCTGCATCAGCTCCCCCAGTAGTCCTTGGCAAATGCTCAAGTATATGTGTTGAAGACTCCTTCTTTGTTGTTCAGAACCTGCCAGTTGTTTAGATCCTGGATAGTCTTAAACTGCTGAGCTATATACATTATGTGTCATTGCATTTTCCCTCTCCCATTTTCCTTCATATGGTATGGGCTCCTGTTTATATTTCCTGAAGATCCTTTTTTGGTGGCAACATAGACGGAATTGTCTACACTAACATTATCAGGTTACAGACTGTCACTGCCCTCTGAAAACTTTTTAACCCCCCTGCTGTGTTGTATTCTGTGGCTGATCTGGCCATTTTGATTGCTGCTTGGATAGCGAGAGTCATCTAAACTCATCCTTGATTCATTTGTTCCTTGGCTGTCTGTATATTATTGGCATGTGAACTTTGTGGCTTCGTATATGGCCGTTCAAGCGATCTGGCCTTGGGTTTCATTCGTCAATTCAGTGTTGTTGCACCATGGACTGTACATGTGTGTGGTTGTCTGATCTAGTAAATGGATGTCTCCTAAGATGACGGAGAGAGTTGCTTGCTTACAAGGCTGGGTGGGTACTAAGCATCTCAATCCCCCAAAAACCATTTCAATCTGTGCTGTCATAAAACAACGCTGTGTTGGTGAAACTCGTATTGCTCCAGAAGCTTACCAAGGTAAGTGTGATCTTAATTAATCAAAGGCTCTGAGGTCTGGCATGTGCACATAATGAAGTTTGTGATCCTGCACGTCATTCACCACATCCACTGCTTGGCCTTCACCAACTTGTGTCGTCACATCCTCAAAGAACTCAATAAGGTTTTGTAAGGCATGACCTGCCCCTCACAAAGCCAAGCTGACAATTTTTAATCAAACTATGTTTTTCCAAATAGTCATAAACCTTATCTTACAGAATCCTTTCCAGTACCTTGCTTACCACAGATTTTAAATATCCCAAAATACTCCTTTCTGACAATTAACATTAGTTTTTTGGTCATCATTAGACTCTTAATTCCAGATTTGTATTGAATTCAAATAGCACCATCTACCATGGTGGGATTCAAAGCTAGGTGCCAAGAATATTACCTGGGTGTCTGGATTATTTGTCTTGCAATAATACATCTCGGCCATCATCTCCCCTAGGGCAGCTACAGCCCACTCTTGCATCTTTGTGACTGTAGTTGTCATTTTCCCTTCCGACTCCCCAGCCCCAGCTTCTGATTTTATTCACCCCAGTCCAACACCAGCACCTCCACATCATGCCTATCCTGTTTATGGGTAGCCCTTCACTATTCTTCTGGATCCATCTATGTCGAGGTCATATCTGTTTCCTACAGTGCCTTGTCTCAGACTCAGTCTCAGCAATAATTGCTGTGCTGTATTCCTCCCCTTCCATATTCACCAATCCTGCAGAGTTATTATCCTTATCTCCTACTGTATGGATCTCCCATTGTGCCTTCTGGCATCTGATACTGTTTTCAGTTGTCCTGTATATAGGATTTGTACTGTTGTATATGATGTGTGTAAAACCACTTCTCCCAGTATACTTACTGTTTCTCTAACCCTCAAAGTCCCCAGGCTGTACAGTCCAATGCCTAGATGCAGCATGTTAATCCTATGGATACTGGTTACTGCTTGTTGGAATGGTATGACACAGGTGTTTGTGTTTTTGTATAGCACCCCATATTTTTGTGGTAATGTATGTGGAAGGGGTGTGTCAAATCCAGAAGTCACAGCTTTCTATAAAGGATTTGACACACTCTTGGGTTCAATTGCTCAGTCAATGGTTTTCCTTCCTTTGTCAAGTTCTGTATTGGTTTCACGTTTTCCAAGTAATTGCGTACAAAGTTCCTAAAGTATTTGAATAACCCACTTTCCATATTGTCGTTGGATGGGACAGGATTAGAATAGCCCTTATCTGTTCACATGGAAGCTCTTTTATTTCCTGCGATATGCTGTATCCTGATATGTTTCTCTCTGCTATCCCACCTGTGCTTTAGTCTTCAACTAAGAAAAACTTTGGTGAGCCTTTTGTTGTCCCTTTCTTCTGTAACTGTGTCTCCGAGTTCCTTACCTCAATTGTTGGTAAAGTGTTGGAAAAGGTTGTAAGAGATAGGATTTATAATCATCTAGAAAAGAATAATTTGATTAGGGATAGTCAGCACGGTTTTGCGAAGGGTAGGTCGTGCCTCACAAACCTTCTTGAGTTCTTTGAGAAGGTGACCAAACAGATAGATGAAAATAAACCGGTTGATGTGATGTATATGGATTTTAGCAAGGCGTTCGATAAGGTTCCCCACAGTAAGCTATTGTACAAAATGCGGAAGAATGGGATTGTGGGAGATATAGCAGTTTGGATCAGTAATTGGCTTGCTGAAAGAAGACAGAGGATGGTGGTTGATGGGAAATGTTCATCCTGAAGTCCAGTTACCAGTGGTGTACCGCAAGGGTCAGTGTTGGGTCCACTGCTGTTCGTCATTTTTATAAATGACCTGGATGAGGCGTAGAAGGGTGGGTTAGTAAATTTGCAGACGACACTAAGGTCAGTGGAGTTTTGAATAGTGACGAAGGATGTTGTAGGTTACAGAGAGACATAGATAAGCTGCAGAGCTGGGCTGAGAGGTGGCAAATGGAGTTTAATGTGGACAAGTGTGAGGTGATTCACTTTGGTCGGAGTAACCGGAATGCAAAGTACTGGGCTAATGGTAAGATTGTTGGTCGTGTAGATGAGATCTCGGTGTCCAGGTACACAGATCCTTGAAAGTTGCCACCCGAAACGTCGATTCTCCTGCTCCTTGGATGCTGCCTGACCTGCTGCGCTTTTCCAGCAACACATTTTCAGGGTTAAGACGGCATACAGTGTTTTAGCTTTTATTAATAGAGGGATCGAGTTCCGGAACCATGAGGTTATGCTACAGCTGTACAAACTTCTGGTGCAGTTACACTTGGAGTATTGTGTACAGTTCTGGTCACCGCATTATAAAAAGGATGTGGAAGCTTTGGAAAGGGTGCAGAGGAGATTTACTAGGATGTTGCCTGGTATGGAGGGAAGGTCTTATGAGGAAAGGCTGAGGGACTTGAGGCTGTTTTCGTTAGAGAGAAGAAGGTTGAGAGGTGACTTAATAGAGACATATAAGATAATCAGAGGGTTAGATAGGGTGGAGAGCCTTTTTCCAAGTGTGGTGACGGTGAGCATGAGGGGGCATCGCTTTAAATTGAGGGGTGATAGATATAGGACAGATGTCAGAGGTAGTTTCTTTACTCAGAGAGTAGTAAGGGTATGGAATACTTTGCTGCAACGGTAGTAGATTCGCCAACTTTAAGTACATTTTAAGTCGTCATTGGACAAGCATATGGACATACATGGAATAGTGTAGGTTAGATGGGCTTCAGATTGGTATGACAGGTCGGCGCAACATCGAGGGCCGAAGGGCCTGTACTGCGCTGTAATGTTCTATAGTCTGTTCTATCATCTGAAATCTGCGGATGACACCAAAAATGGTGATATAGTGGCAAAGCTCACATCCACATGAATTAATGAAGAGTATAAAAAAGCAAGACACCGATGGGTTTAAAATGATAAAGCGAATGTACGGATGGCTGTCTATGTTTGGCAGAAGTTGTTGGGAGTAATTTAGGAGACGCGTGGTCCAGGGAGGATGAGGCAACTGTGGCTAGACACCGATGGGTTTAAAATGATAAAGCGAATGTACGGATGGCTGTCTATGTTTGGCAGAAGTTGTTGGGAGTAATTTAGGAGACACAGCAGAGATTCGTTCTGAGGACAAAGAAGCGTGGTCCAGGGAGGATGAGGCAACTGTGGCTGACTAGGGAAGTCAGGGATAGCATAAAAGGAAAAGAGAAAACATAATGTGGCAAAGGGCAGTGGGAAACCAGAGGACTGTGAAGCTTACAAAGCCCAATAGAGGGAAACAAAAAAAAGAAATTAGGAGGGAGAAGATTAAATATGAGGATAAGCTGGTCAGAATTATAAAGGAAGACTGTAAGATTTCTTTAGATATATAAAGGGCAAAAGAGAGACAAAAATGGAAGTGGGCCACTAGAAAATGATACTGAAGAGGTACTAGTGGGGAGCAAGGAAGTGACTGAGGAACTGAATAATTACTTTGCTTCAGTCTTCACGGTGGAAAACATGAGTAATATTCCAAACATTCAAGAGAGTGAGGGGGCAGAGCTGAGTATAATGGCCATAGCCAAAGAGAAGGCACTAGAAAAACTGAATGCCCTGAAGGTTAATGAAACACCTGGACTAGATGGACTATACACCAGAGTTCTCAGATAACTGAAGAGATAGTGGAGGCATTAATGACGATTTTTTAAAGAATCACTAGAATCATGGAGGGTCCCAGAGAAGTGGAAAATCGCTAATGTGACACCCTTGTTTAAAAAGTGAGAAAGGCAAAAGACAGAAAATTACAGGCCGATTAGCCTAACCTTGGTTGAGGGTAAGATCTTGGAATCCATTGTGAAGGATGAGATTTCTGAATACTTAGAAGTGTATGGTAAATTACGGCAAAGTCATCATGGTTTCATCAAGGGGAGGTCATGCCTGACAAATTGCTAGAATTCTTTGAGGAAGTAACAAGAAAGTTAGACCAAGGAGAGCCAATGGATGTTATCTACCTGGACTTCAAGAAGGTCTTTGACAAGGTGCTGCACAGGAGGCTACTGAATAAAATAAGGGCTCATAGTGTTAGAGGCAAGGTGCTAGCATGGATAGAAGCTTGGCTATCTGGCAGAAAGCAGAAAGTGGGGGTAAAAGGGTCTTTCTCAGGACGGTAGGCAGTGACAACTGGTGTTCCAAAAGGCTCAGTGTTGGGAGCATAACTATTCACTTTACACACTCATGATCTAGATGAAGGAACTGAGGGCATTCTGGCTAAGTTTGCAGATGATACAAAGATACGTGGTGGGTCAGGTAGCATTGAGGAGAAGGGGAGGCTGCAGAAGGATTTGGACAAAGAAGTGGACAAAGAAGCAGCAGATGGAATACAATGTAGGAAAGTGTGAGGTCATGCACTTTGGTAGGAAAAGTAGAAGCATGGACAATTTTCCAAATGGGGAGATAATTCGGAAGTCTGAAATGCAAAGAGACTTAGGAATTCTCGTCCAGGATTCTCTGAAGGTAACCTTGCAGGTTGAGTCAGCAGTAAGAAGACAGTGAGGACTGCAGATACTGGAAAAGTGTGGTGCTGGAAAAGCACAGCAGGTCAGGCAGCATCCAAGGAGCAGGAACGTCAACGTTTCTGGCATTAGCCCTTCATCAGGAATGTGGGACGGGGGAGGAGTTGGGAAAGGGGCTGAGAGATACATAGGAAAGGGTGGAGCTGGGGCAAGGTAGCTTGGATGGTGATAGATAGATGCAGGTGGGGTGTGATGGTGATAGGTCAGAGTGGAGGGTGGAGCGAATAGGTGGGAAGGAAGAAGGACAGGTGGACACTTTAAGGGGGTAGTGTCGAGTTGGAGGGTTGGATCTGGGATGAGGTGGGGAAAACAGGAAATGAGGAAACTGGTGAAATAGACATGTGGTTGGAGGGTCCCAAAGCGGAAGATGAGGCGTTCTTCCTTCAGGCATCGGGTGGCTAGGATTTGGCAGTGGAGGAGGTCCAGGACTTGCATGTCCATGCCGGAGTCAGAGGGGAAATTGAAAGTGGTCGGCCACAGAGCGGTGGAGTTGTTTGCTGTGTATGTGTCCCAGAGATGTTCTCTGAAACATTCTGCGAGTTGGCATCCCGTCTTCCCAGTGTAGAGGAGACCACACTGAGAGCAACGGACACAGTAGGTGAGGTGTTTGGATGTGCAATAAAGTCTCTGCTGGGTGTGGAAGAATTCTTTGGGACTTTGGCTGGAAGTGAGGGGGGAGATGTGGGTGCAGGTTTTACAATCAGCCACACAGCATCAACATTGATTTTACCAATTTCCTCATCTCCCCTCCCTCCACCTCATTCCAGATCCAACCATCCAACTCGGCATCTGCCCTTGAATTGTTCTACCTGTCCATTTTCCTTCCTGCCTATCTGCTCCACCCTCTCCTCTGACCTATCATCATCACCCCTCCCACCTGAATCTACCTATTGCCTTCCAATCTACCTTTCTCCCCAGTCCCACCTCCCTCCTGTTTATTTCACAGCTCCCCCCCAAACATTGCCGATGAAGGGCTTGCCCGAAACATCAACTCTCTTCCTCGGATGCTGCCTGACGTGCTGTGCTTTTCCAGCACCATACGTTAGGAAGGCTAATGCAATGATGGCATTTATTTTAAGAGGACAGTTCAAGAAGGCGGCTCAGCGCCACCTTCTTGAGCAATTAGGGTCAGGCAATTAATGCTGGCCCAGCCAGTGGCACCCACATGTTGTGAATAAAGAGAAGATTATAAAATGAAGCTGCAGAGAGGAAACAAGGTCTTTTCCCTCGGGTGAGGGACACCAGAACTAGAGGGCATAGGTTTAGGGTGAGAGGGGAAAGATATAAAAGAGACCTAAGGGACAATGTTTTCACACAGAGGGTGGTGCATGTATGGATTGAGCTTCCAGAGGAAGTGGTGAAGGCTGGTATAATTACAGCATTTAAAAGGCATCTGGGTGGGTATATGAATAGCAAAGGGTCAGAGGGATATGGGTCAAGTACTGGCAAATGGGACAAGATTAGGTTGGGATATCTGGTCGGCGTGGACAAGTTGGACTGAAGGGTCTGTTTCCTTACTGTGCTTCTGTATGACTTCTATGACTTCACTTGAATAGAAAAGCAAGGATGTACTTCTGAGGCTGAATAAGGCTCTAGTCAGACCACATTGGGAATATTGTGTGAAGTTTTGGACCCCATATCTCAGGAAGGATGTACTGCCCTGGAACATGTTCAGAGGAGGTTAACGAGAATGGTCGCAGGAATGAAAGGCTTAACATGTGAGGAACTTTTGAGGAGTGAGTTTTGAGAAGATTTGTAGCTCAGGTTGAGGTTCTGGATGTAGGTTGCTCGCTGAGCTGGAAGGTTCATTTCCAGACATTTCATCACCCTGCTAGGTAACATTTTCAGTGAGCCTCAGCCAAAACACTGCTGATAATTCCTTCTTTCTATTTGTGTGTTTGGATTTCTTTGGGTTGGTGATGTCATTTTCTGTGGTGACATCACTTCCTGTGGTGACATCACTTCCTGTTCTTTTTCTCAGGGGGTGGTAGATGGTGTCTAACTCGATGTGTTTGTTGATATCCAGAACTTCTGGGGACTCTGGGTTTATACTGGGAGATTAGAAGAATGAGGGGGTATCTAATTGAAACAAAAGAGTACTGAATGGCCTGGACATAATAGATGCTGGGAAGATGTTTCCATTGGTAGGAGAGGCCAGGACCTGTGGGCACAGTCTTAAAGTAAGGGGAAGACCTTTTAGAACAGAGGTAAGGAGAAAACTTCATCCGCCAGAGAGTGGTGAATCTATGGAATTCATTTCCAGAGAAGGCTATGGAGGCCAGGTCATTGTGTAAATTTAAGACTGAGATAGATAGGTTCTTGAATATCAAGGGTTAAAGGAAGAAAGAAAGAGAATGGGTTGAGATACTTATCAGCCATGACTAAATAGCAGAGCAGACTCGATGGCCTGAATGGCCTAATTTCTCTCTTATGTCTTATGGTCTTATTTAAAAGCGATGAAGTAACAGGACTGGATGAAATACATCCATGCTGAGAGAAGTGAACATAGAAATTGTGGATACGCTGGCCATCATTTCAGAGATTTTCTTAGTCTCAGGGGTGATGCTAGAGTCTTTAAAAAACAGTTGGATGAGAATATAGGAGGCATGGTTAGTAAGTTTGAAGTTGACACCAAACTTGATGCTATAGTGGACAGTGAAGAAGGCTATCTGAGATTATGAAGGGACCTTGATCAATTGGGCTAGTGGGCTGAGGAGTGGCAGATGGAGTTTAATTTGGATAAATGTGAGATATTGCATTTTAGCAAAGTGAACAAGGACAGGACTTATACAGTTAATGGTAGGGCCCTGACTCATCTTGTTGAGCAGAACGAACTAAGGGTTCAGGTACATATTTGTTTGAAAGTTGTTTCATAGGTAGACAGGGTGATTAAGAATGCATTAATAACACTTGACTTCATTTCTCAGACCATTGAGTATAGGAGTTGGGATGTCATGTTGAGGTTGGTGAGGCTGCTTTCGGAGTGCTGTGTGTACAGTTCTGATTGCCATACTATTGGAAGGATATTATTAGATTGGAGATGGTTCAGAAGAGATTTACCAGGGCTTTGCTGGTACTGGGAGGTTTGAGTTATAAGGAGAGGCTGGATAAGCTGGGACTTTTATGACTGGAGCATAGGAAGTTGAGGGGTGACCTTATGGGGATTTATAAAATCGTGAGGGCCATTGATAAGGTGAATGGGAAAAGTCTTTTTCCCTAGGGTGGAGGAGTTTAAAAGTAGGGTGCATTTTTTTAAGGTGACAGGAGAAATATTTAAAAGGGACCTGAGGGGCATATCTTTTCATAAAGACGGTGGTTCATATGTAGAACAACTTGTCAGAGGAAGTTGATGATGCAGATACAGTTAGTCATTTGGTCGGGTACGTGAATAGGAAAGCTTTAGAGGCATATGGGTCAATTGCAGGCAAGGGGGAATAGTTTTATTTGGCAAACGTAGACGGCATGGACAAGTTAGACCGAAGAGTCTATCTTGTCAAGCTCCCACAAAATCTTGTATGTTTCGATAAGATCATCTCTTATCCTTCTAAACTCTAATAAATAAAGTCTGACCTGTTTAGCTGTTCTCGATTGAACTTCATCTCAGAAATTACCTTAGTGAAGTTTTCTTGGACTGTCTCCAATGCCAGTATACTTTTTCGTAAATAAGGGGATCAAAACCATCCATAGTACTCTTGAAACATCCTCATCAGCATTTTGATGAGTTGTAATAAAATTAAATTTAAACTCTAATCTCCTAGTAATAAAGACCAAAGTCCATGTGCCTTCTTAATTACTTACTTCACATATATGCTAACATTTGGGGTTTCATGCACAAAAACACCCAGAACATATTTCTGTGCTGTACCTTTTGGAGTCTCACTCCATTTAAATAATAGTCTGCCTTTGATTCTACCTATCAACATTCATGGCCTCACACTTTCCTCACACTTTTAAGCTCTATCTACCTACTCACTCAATGTGTCTATATATCCTGTAGGAGCAAATTACTGCAGTTGCTGGAATCTACTGAAAACAAAAAATGCTGGAAATCACAATGGGTCAGGCAAAATCTGGGGAGAGAGAGCAAGATGTAAAGTGTCAGCTCTGATGAAGAGCATCTGGACTTGAAACATTAGCTGGTTCTCTCTCCATAGATGCTGCCTGACCTGCTGTGATTTCCAGCAATTTTTGTTTTCAGCATCTATGTACTCTTGCTGATTGCTTATGTCCTCATCATAACATGCCCTCCAACTTGTTTTTGTTATAGAATAAAATTCCTACAGTGTGGAAACAGGCTATTAGGCCCAACAAGTCCACACCAACCCTCCAAAATGTAACTGACCCAGGCTCATTCACTCTACATCTACCTCTGATTAATTCATCTACTCCACTCATCCTTGAATACTATAGGCAATTTAGCATTGCCAATTCTCACCTAACCTGCACATGTTTGGACTGTGCAAGAACATCCGGACACCTGGAAGAAACCCACGCAGACTCGAGGAGAATGCGCAAACCCCACACAGTCACCCAAGGCTGGCATCGAGCCTGGGTTCCTGGCACTTTGAGGCAGCAGAGCTAACCACTGAGCCATCATATTACCCCAAATTATCATCAGCAAATTTGTATACATTGCACACTGCCTACCCCTTCCTCCGAGACACTATTAAAGTTGATAAATAATTGAAGGCTGAGGACTAATCCCAAAACACTCCACTAGCTGTGTCTTTCCAACTTCAAAAAGAGTCATTAATAGAATAAAATATCCTTTATTGTCATGTGTAAAAATCTACAATGTCATATCTCATGGTGCTGTCTTAGATACAAAGAGAAATAGAAAGAAAATAAGTTGCATTACCTTAGCAACTTCATAGCATAGCATAGGTTAGAAATAATGCATAGTTAAAAGAATAAACATTTCAGACAGAAAAACTGATTACAGATATTTACAGATAATTCTGTCTTCTGTGTGCTAAGCTGAGACAGAGTGACAGAGTTGTTATCGCATTGAAAGAGGCTCTTCGGCCTGCATGCCCATGCCAGTCATCAAACCTATGTCAGTTCTCATTTCATTTTTTAGCTCTTGAAGCGTAGTCTTGTATGCTTATGGTATTTCAAGTGCTCATCTAAACAGTTGTTAAATGTCTTGAGGGTTCCTGCCTCTACCACCCTTTTAGGCAGTGAGTTCCAGAACCCTGCCATCCTCTGGATGTAAAACAACTTCCTCAAATTCCTCTAAACCATTCTGCTCCTTGCCTTAAAACTTTTACCCTAGTTAATGCCCTCTCTACGAGGGGGAAACAATCCTACTCATCCATCCTATCTATACCTTTTCTTCTCTCCTCTAAGGAAGACAACCATAGCCTATTTTGTCTCTTTTCATAGGTGAATTGCTTCAGCCCAGGCAACATCCTCTGAACATCCTCTGCACCATCTCTAATACTACTGCACACAGTAATCCAGTATATATAGCTCCAACATAGTCTCCTTACTGCTTTTATTAGTCAATGCATAATTCAATGCATTGACTAATAAAAGCAACTATCTTCTATGCCTTCCAAACTGCCTCCCCTATGACTTCGGAACTGCCTTAGATATTGTTCTGCTGCCTTCAATGGACATCTGTGGACATGCGCACCAAAATCCTTCCGATCCTATGGACTTATTATAGCCGTAACATTCCATGTGTATTCCCTTGTTTTGTTCGTGCTCCCAAAATACATCACCTTACACTTCTCAGAATTAAATTTTATTTGCCACTGTTCAGTCCATCTAACCAGCTCATCTATCTCATCCTTCAGTACAAGGCTTTCCTCTGACCATTAACCAAACCACAATCTTCATGTCATTTGAGAATTAATATACACATTGCAAATTATAGTGTTTCCCAGTTCCCTGTTGTAAATTGCCCTGTTACACCTTGAAAGGTCAATACTCATTTTAGCTACTCTCTTCTTATGTGTCTATAGAAGGTTTTGCAATTTTTCTTAATTTTTTTTTGCCAATGTACTTTCACAATCAATTTCCTCCTTTCTTATTATTAGCATTTCATAGATCATAGAATCCCTACAGTGTGGAAACAGACCCTTTGGCCCAACAAGTCCACAACGACTCTCCGAAGAGTATCCCACCCAAATCCATTCTCAGTTACTCTACATTTACCCCTGACTAATACAACTAGCCTGCACATCCCTGAACACTATGGGCAATTTAAGCATGGCCAATTCACCTAACTAGCACATCTTTGGATGGTGGGAGGAAACCGGAGCATCTGGAGGAAGCCCACGCAGACATGGGGAGAATGTGCAAACTCCACACAGACAGTCACCTGAGGCTGGAATCGAACCCGGGTCCCTGGTGTTGTGAGGCAGCAGTGCTAGCCACTGTGTTACTCCAATTTTCTATTCATTTGCTGCTAATTCCAACCTTCTGCCCTAAGTTCCCAATCCTCTGACCAATTTGATTGAAATATACGAGATCCTGTTTGGTCTTGACAAGGTGAACATGAAAAGGATGCATTTACTTGTGAGTAAATTCAGAACGAGATGACACTGTTTTAAAGTTGGGATTGCCATTTCAGGGCAGAGTTGAGTTTTTTTGCCTTTAGAGGGCTTCACTGTTTGGGAATACTGCCTCAGAGATGGTGGAAGCTAGGTGTTAATTTTTTTTTAAAGTAGAGGTGGATAGATTCTTATTTGATGCAGTGGTATTGATTGGAATGTTGTACTTGAAGAACAAACAGATCGGCCATGATGTCATTCAATGGAGGGACCGGCTTGTGGTTCTCATAATTTGGATGTTTACATGGTCTAATTGACATTACAGTAATGTACTGCAGGGTGACCAAGACTAAATATTGAATCTTCAATGTTACTGTAACATAAGGGAAGGGCAGGAGCAAAGGAAAAGCACCTTAGGGGGAGAGGGTCTTAGATTAAAAGAACAAAATCTAGAATCTTTGGGTAGATTTAGAAACAGCAAGGGGCAGTGAACGCCAGTGGGTGTTGTCTTTTGGCTGCCTAGCAGTCATAATGTAGGGCATTGCATAAATTAGGGAATTAGAGGTGCATGTTAGAAAGGTAATGCAGTAAACCATATGTGACTTCAGTGTACGTAAAGACAGGATAAATCTAAAAAGCACTGATGTTGAAGAAGATAAATTTCTGGAATGTGTAAAAGTTGGTTTTCTCGACCACAATGATGAAGGAATAGTTAGGGAACAGGCTATTAGAGATCCAATATTGTCTAATATTATTGTTGTAAAAGAACCTTTGAGGAAGAATGATTATAAAATAAGGAACTTCTCATTAAGTTTGAAAATGGGTGAGATCATAACACTCCAGTTTTAAATAAGGATATTAATTTCACTCCCAGTATTTCGGGAAGATACTTCAAGTTAAATTTTAATTAAGTAATTTAAAAACACAAAGAAAATTGTACAATTTACAAAGATGGCAATGGATGCCAGGGTCAGCAATATCTCAGAATTACTGCAGAGTATTCTGGAGGGGGAGGGTGAACAGTCAGCAGTCATAGTATATATTGGTACAACGACATGAGTGAAAAAAGAAATGTGGCCCTGCACCAGTAATTTTGAGAGCTAGAAGATTAAAGAGGAAGACAACTAAGGTAATCACTGGATTACTTCCAGTGCCACATGCAACTGAATGTAGAAATGGGATGATAAGTCAGATGAGCATGTGGTGAAGGAATGATATGGGAGAGAGGCCTTTAGAGTTTTAAATATTGGGACAGCTTCTGGTGTAGGTGGGATTTGTACATGTTTGATGGGTTGCACCTGAACCGGAATGGGTGCAATGTAATTGTTGGGAGGTTTGCTTGTGGTGTTGGAAAGGATTTAAACTAATTTGGACGGGGACTGGGGCATACAGAACAAATAGGAAGCAAGGTCCAATCAGACGTAGAAGTATGTTAGGACAATCCAGTAAGCAGAGAAGACATGAACAGAATACATTGCATAGAAAGTCCAGAAAGTTATTTTATTGTGAGCACTGATCAGCACATGGGAATATGATATTGTTGCAATCATTGAGACATAGAGTCACAGAGTCATCGACTTATACAGCACGGAAACCAATCATTCGGTCCAACTCGTCCATGCTGACCAAATATCCTAAACTAATCTAATTCCATTTGCCAGCTTCTGACCCATGTTCCTTTAAATCCTTCCTATTTATGTACCCATCCAGATCCTTCTTAAATGGTGTAATTGTACCTGTCTCTACCGCCTCCTCTGGCAGCTCATTCCATACTCGCACCATCCTCTGCATGATAAAGTTGCCCCTCAGTTCCCTTTTAAATCTTTCTCCTCTCCCCTTAAACCTATACCCTCTAGGTTTGGACTCCCCAATTCTGGGAAAAAAGACTGGGGAGAGAGTGTTTGGAAGTTGCTTATAAAACGTTAGGATGGCAAAATGGGGCCTTGAAATATCTTTGGCGGATGGGATCAAGGAAAACCTCAAAGCTTTTTCTAAGCATAATCAGCATGGATTTGTTAGAGGGACATCATACCTGACAAATTTAATTGACTTTTTTGAGAAGTGACTAAATATATTGGCAAGGGTAGTGCAGTTAATGTGGTTCTTCAGTAAGGCCTTTGACAAAGTTCTACATGAAGAACCCATGGGATCGAAGGCAAATTGACAAACTGGATCCAAAGTTGGCCTGCAAATAGAAGGTAAAAGGTGATGGTGAAGGCATATTTTTTATAATGTGAAGCCTATGACCAATGATGTATCACAGGGATTGGTGCTGGGACCTTTGCTGTTTGTTATGTACATTAATGACTTGGATGTGATTGTAGAAAGTATAATTAGTAAGTTTGCAGATTATGTGAAGATTGATATTCTTGTTGATCGTGCAGAGGATGGTCTCAGGCTGCAATCTATTATTGATCAGCAATGAATAGTAGGTCGCTAGGGAGTGCTGTGACCAAAGGCATATACAAATCCATTGATGACTGAAGGTGTCAACATGTAGGCTGGTGAAGAAGGCATGTGGGCTGCTTGCATTCATTAGCAAGGGAATAGAATATAGGAACAAAGAGGTCTTGTTGCAACTTTATAAAACATTGATTAGGCAACAGATGGAATATGTGTACAATTCTGGTTGCCATACAATCAGCAGTACATGATTGCACTGGAGAGAGAAGAGGTTCAGCAGGATCTTGCCTGGGAGTAGAAATCTCTTATGAGGAAAGACTGGAAAGGCAAGATCTGTTTTCCTTGGAACAGAGAAGACTGAAGGGGAATCCGCTTAATGTATACAAAATTATGAGAGGCATAGATGGAGTAGATTGTTTGATTGATTTCTTGTTGTTACAGTACTGAGGTACAGTGGAAATTGTTATTTGTGTACCATATAGGCAGATCGTCCAATACAAAGATATCATATCAGGGGAGCAGAACAGAGTGAAGAATAGAGTGTTACAGCAGCAGAGAAAGTGCAGAAAGAGGGATCAGACTTAACATTTGAGCTGTCTGTTCAAAACAGTCTAATAACAGTGGGGAAGAAGCTGTTCTTGAATCTGTTTGTGCTTGTATTCAAACTTTTATATCTTCCAGTCTGATGGAAGAGACTGGAAGAGAGTAAAACAGGGGTGGGAGGGGTCTTTGTTTATGTTGGTAGCTTTCCCAAGGCAGCGGAAAGAATGGATGGAGTCAGTTGGTGGAAGGCTGGTTTGTGTGATAGGCTGGGCTGTGTCCATGGCTCTGTAGTTTCTTGCAGTCTTGGGAAGAGCAGTTGCCATACCATGCTGTGATGCATCCGGATTGGATGCTTTCGGTGGTGCATCTATAAAAATTGGTTAGAGTCTTTGTGAACATGCTGAATTTTGTTAGCCTCCTGATGAAATAGAGACATTGTTGTGGTTTCTTGACCATTGTGTCAACATGGGTGGACCATGACAGATTGTTGGTGATCATCACTCCCAGGAACTTGACCATCTCCACTTCAGTACCATTGAGGGCATGCTGTCCACTCCATTTTCTGAAGTCATTTTGCTGATGTCGATGGAGAGATTATTGTCTTTACCACATGCCACTAAGTACTCAATCTCTTTTCTGTATTTTGATTTGTCGTTGTTTGAGATCTGACCAAAAATGGTGGTGTCATCAACAAACTTGTAAATGGAATTTGGGCATAATTTGGCCACACACATGTGAGTTTATAAGGAGTGCAGTAGGAGACTGAGTACGCAGTGTTGTGGGGTACAGGTTATGGGGATTATGGTGGAGGAAGTGTTGTCATCTAATCGTACTGATTGTGGTCTGTGGGTCAGGGAGTCAAAGATCCAGTCACAAAGTGGGGAGCCAAGACTTAGGTCTCAAGAGTTTTAGAGACGAGTTTGTTTAGAATTAGGATGTTGAAGGAGAAGTGTAGTCAATAAGTAGGAGCCTGATGTTTCCATCTTATTCAGATAGTCCAGGGATGAGTGTAAGACTAGGGAGTTGGTACCTTGTGTGGTTTTGTTGTGCTGTTAGGTGAATTGCAAAGGTAATTTGGTAGTCTGGAGTTGATGTGAACCATGACTAACCTCTCGAAGCACTTTATAATTGTGTAAGTCAGAGCCACTGGGCATGCTGCATGATTTTTCTTTACCATCGAGATGATGGTGGTCTTCGTGAATCAGGTGGGCATTTCAGATCATAATTGGGAGAAAGTAAAGATGTCTGTAAATACTCCAGCCAGCTGGTCTGCACAGGATCTGAGTGCACAGCCAGGGATTCCATTTGGACGAGTTGCATTCCATGGGTTCGCTTACAAGAAGAAATCTAACATTTACGGAGGTGACCATGGGTACAGGTGCATCTAAGAATGTTGAGATAGATGACATTGTTTCACTGATTTTCTGCTCAAAGTGTGCATAAAATGCATTGAGCTAGTCAGGTAGGGATTTACTGTTGCCAACAATTCTGTTCGAATTTGCTTTGTCATAAAAGCCTTGCCACAAATGATGGGTGTCCATCTGGTTGGTCTAGGTCTCAAGCTTAGTTTGGTATTGTCTCATGCCATCGCTGATGGCATAAAGAAGGTTGTTCCTGGATTCCCAATATAAGTTGGTTGGTGTGTTGCCTCCCATCCCTTCGTGATGTCTCAGATCGTGTTTTCGGGAACCTTGAGGGGGAGGGGGGTAGCCCCAAGTCATGGTCCACATAGGCACTAACGACATAAGTAGTAAAAGGGATGGGGATTTAAGGCAGAAATTCAGGGGGCTTGGGTGGAAACTTGGTGCTAGAATAAATAGAGTTGTTATCTCTGGTTTGTTGCCCGTGCCATGTGCTGGCGAGACGAGGAATAGGGAGAGAGAGGAGTTGAGCATGTGGCTACAGGATGGAAGGTTTCGGATACCTGGATAATTGGGGCTCATTATGGGGTAGGTGTGACCTTTACAAACAGGATGGTCGACATCTGAACCAGAGGGGTAACAATATCCTGGGGTGGCGGGGGGGGGAGATTTGCTAATGCTCTCCGTCAGAGTTTAAACTAATTGAGCAGGAGGATGGGAATCTAAATTGTAGTTGAATTGAATTTAGTTTATTGTCACATGTACCGAGACAGTGAAATGCTTTGTCTTGTGAGCAATACAGACACATCATAGTTAAGTAGCATTGATAAGTAAATAATAGGAAACAGCAGCAAAAACAAAAACACAGATACAGGCGAATGTTAAGAGTTTGTGAATCCATTCATTATTCTAACAACAGTAGGGGATGGATCTTAAAGAATGCTGGCAGCCTTTCCTTGATAGAGGGCCTGGTAGATGGATTCTATAGATGGGAAGTCGGCCTTTGTGATTGTCCGGGCCGAGGTGACTACTCTCTGTAACTGTCTCCGATCTTGAATGGTACAGTGGCCATACCAGATAGTGATACATCCAGACAGAATGCTCTCGATGGCACACCTATAAAAGTTGGCAAGGGTATTTACCTTCATGCCAAATTTCCTCAGCTGCCTGAGGAAGAAGAGACGTTGTTGCGCCTTTGTAACCAGTGCGTCCACATGATGAGTCCAAGTAAGCTTGTTGTGGATGACCACTCCCAGGAGCTTGACACTCTCCATTCGTTCCACCTCAGTGCTGTTAATGTGTAGGGGGGCATGAGTGTCATTCCGCCGAAAGTCAATAATAAGTTCCTTGGTTTTGCTGGCATTGAGAGCTAGGTTGTTCTCAGTGCACCATTGTTCCAGGTCTTCCACGTTCCATCTGTAGTCTGTTTTGTCATCACCTGAGATTCGACCGACTATGGTGGTCTCATCAGCAATTTTGTAAATGGCATTAGTCTGGTATTTGACGACGTAGTCACGTGTATACAGTGAGTACAGTTGGAGGCTGAGAACGCAACCCTGGGGGGCTCCAGTGTTGAGTGCTAATGTGGATAATAGTGTTGAAGGCTGAACTGTAGTCAATGTGTAGGATTCTTACGTAGCTGTTCTTGGTGTCAAGATGTTCTAGGGAGGAGTGAAGGGCAAGTGATAAGTCATCTGACGTGGATCTGTTGGTCCGATAGGCAAATTGGAGTGGCTCAAGAGTAGTGAAGAGGCTGGAATTGATTAATGCCATGACCAGCCTTTCAAAGCACTTCATGACCTTTGAAGTTAGGGCCATTAAGACATGCTGCATGAGCCTCCTTCAGCACAGGGATGATGTTGGCCCTTTTGAAGCCGGCAAGGACAGTGGCCTGCTGCAAGGAGAGGTTGAAGATGTCTGAGAAGACCTCTGCCAGTTGATCAGCATATGCTCTGAGTGCATGGTCTGGTAATCCGTCTAGTCCCAATGCTTTCCTTGGATTCACACGAAGGAAAACTGACCCGACCTCTGATGCAGTGACTGTTGGGAGAAGTTCATCAGGACTTTTCAGAATAGGTGTTACCTGTCTGCTGGAATTCTGCTCAAAGCGAGCATAGAAGGTGTTGAGTTGATCTGGGAGGGATGTGTCATCGTTTGCTATCTTGCACTGTCTCTTTTAGAACCTGTGATGCCATTCAGTCCTTGCCATAGTCACTGGGTGTCTGTCTGGGTCTCCAGTTTGGATCGGTATTCGTACTTGGCTGTCTTAATGGCTCTGTGAAGGTCATACTTGGATTCCTTGTATTTAAGGGGGTCTCCTGATATAAAGGCCTCACGTCTGGTTTTTAGCATGTATGTTCTGATTCATCCAAGGCTTCTTGTTGGGAAATACCTGGATTGACAACCTGTGTTGTTCTAGTTTCAGGAGTTCTAGTGATAGTTCCAGGAGTTGTAGTTCTAGTGTCCAGGAAGTTGAGAGCAGTGAGGTCAGAAATGAAATTTCAAGGTCACAAGAGTTCACCGGCAAGCAGGAATGTGGTTTGAAGTACTTCAACACCAGGAGGATCTGGAATAAGATGGGTAAACTTTTAGCATGTGTTGGTATCTGGGCCTTCGATGTTGTGGCCATTTTTGAGATATGGATACAGCAGGGACAGGAATGGTTTTTGCAGATTCTGGGATTTATATGTTTCAGTAAAAACAGCAGATGGTAAAACAGGAGGAGGTGTGGCATTGTTAGTCAAGGACAGTATTACAATGGCAGAAAAAACTTTTGAGGATTTGGGCTGAGGTTAGAAACAGGAAAGGAGAGGTCACCCTGTTGGGAGTTTTCTATAGGCATCCAAATAGTTTCAGAGATGTAGAGGAAAGGATAGCAAAGCTAATTCTGGATAGGAGCTAGAATAACAGGGTAGTTGTTATGGGGGACTTTAACTTTCCTAACATTGACTGGAAATACTATAGGTCGAGCACTTTAGATGGGTCAGTTTTTGTCCAGTGTGTGCAGGAGGCATTTCTGACACAGTATGTAGACAGGAGAAAGTGAGGTCTGCAGATGCTGGAGATCAGAGATGGAAATGTGTTCCTGGAAAAGCGCAGCAGGTCAAGCAGCATCTAGGGAACAGGAG